>NW_013666444.1:185161-191860 GCF_000517525.1 Limulus polyphemus
TAATAACATGCAAAAAGCAAACAATTTTCCTATCACAATTTTTCTGGCTTTCTAACTATGTGACAAAACTGTTACATATTCATCCAAGCTAGTCTTTCCCGTGGGCACGAAACTTGTACTAACATAGAAAATGACAGTTGTCTGTTCAGGAAACAATGTAATGTAATACGTCATTTGACAGATAAAAACCTTGGCTTTCTATTGGTTATAATAGTATAGAATTAAATGTAAGAGGGAACTATTAATAAATCCTAAAAGAAAGGATGTGGCAGGAGGGGTCTGATTTTCTATTTGATAGCTCTGTAACCAATCAAAATTCAAGGCTATAAAAATTATGGTTTGTGTGAACAGTAATACTTTTATAGTGAGTAATTCATCTTAAATTTCATACTTTTTGGAGGGGTGATGGATAAAATAGAGAAGAGAATATACCTAGAGAAAATGTTGTGTGTCACACTAGGAGAAATTTGCGGTTTTTTAAATATTGCCATATAGAATTAAGAACTTATATCTTATATAATATTAAAATATTGATTATTAATTAAGACTTTATGCTATACTAATTGGTATAACTTAAACAAAAAATGGTTTCATAAAATTTTGAATGTAAGACACTTAAACCTTGTGTCATATGCAGTAAAGTATACCTGTGGCAATAGGGTTAATATATATATATATATATGTCTGGCAGATTGCTTTTTCTCACTGAGGCATTCCTTGTTCCTACCATCCTCCAGATGTATATTCCCAGTGGGTCTAGTGTTGCATGGAGATGGCTCAATCAGGATTAGAATTGTGTGGATGGTGTGAGACACCCTTCCTTGTGTGGATCTGATGTACAGTTCCAGATACTGCTAGGTTCTGGTTGAATACTCTGCCATGTCATAACTATATATATTGTAGTTTGCCCCTCAGGCTGAGTCATTTCTCCTATCTACCATTCTCCGTATGAGGATCCCGGGGGTTAGGGGTTGGTTGGAGATGGTCCAGCTAAGTAAGTCCTTATGTGTTGTGGACAGTATCACTCCTTCTACCTTGAAATGGATGAGAAATGCCCAATGCTGCCAGGTATTGGACTAGAGACGCTCCCAAAGTTCACGGTCCCTCTTCCTACCATCTGCTGGAGTTGGGTTCCCGATGGATCTGGTTTTGGTTTTAGCTGGACACAACATATATTCCCACTTGTGTAAAGCCAGGTATCCTCCTCCTACTGTAGACTGGACGAACCATACCCAATGCCACCAGGTTTTAGCCCAGAGACATTATCCCACTAGGGCTTTCCTCCTTCCTACCATCTACTGGATGTTGGTTCTTGGTGGATCAGATGTTGGTTGGGTTGGAAATGCCCACAAGTGAAGACAGTTTTTGGTACAAAATCTAGTCTTCCCTACCAGTTCCTGTTTTAAGGTGAATAGGTAGGTGATCCTCTGCCTACTGTGGAAATGATGTACTATTCTAGATATCACCAGGGGTTGGATGTGATCAAACTATCACTAAGGTCTCTCGCACCCTAGCCATTCTACATCCATAGTTCCCATTAATCGGTCTTTTTGCCTTTTATGTTTACGACATAGTCATAAAAGAGCAAAGAGTATACCTGGATCAGATGTGGTGCAGTCTCCTGCTGAAGTATGATTTTTTCTTTTTTTGATTCCACATCTCATGGTCTGTCTTTAGGTGCTTCCTAAAGGGGATAATTTTTTTACTGGGCCTCCACCAGTTCAGTATGAGATTCCAGTTAATTTCTGAATGGAGGTTAGATATTGTATCAGAAGTTAACATTTTCGTAAACTGAAAATGTATTTCCAATAGGAACTTCCCTCAACTTGCATTTCCCACCCAGCCTTCCCACTTCTAGTGACATGTGGTGAAGATATTCTGACCAATCTCAAAGTGATTAATGAGTGCAAATGTGGAGAGGGCACTGGTTCCGATAGGAGTTGTGTTGAGCTCCTTTTGGTAGACAACTGCTGCATAATCATTAACAAGTGGATATGCAGAAGCGGGAGGTGGAATGCTAATAGTGAGCACTGAAAATTTGTGCCAATAGAGGCAGTACTAATCGAGAAAAGCTATTTTGTGAGAGGAGGTAAGTATCTATTGGAAATATATTTTCAGCTTAGACAAATTTTGACTTCTGATGTTTTCCACTGTTTCTAATTAATTATTTAATGTAGTTATTTTGCACTCTGACCCTGAATAGTTCACCTGCAAGGTGATTTTCATATTAATCATAGAAATACTATTTTTTATATTATAGTTTTCACATTTCACTTGCTTAGTTTCTAGAATCTCCTAAATGAATGTCAAAAAATTTTAAGATAAATGTTTATATTTTATTTTCCATTTTCTCTACTGCATCACTAATTCTAGCTATTATCATCAAAGCACAGTGCAATGATATGCTAAAAATTAAGATATGGAAATATATACATACCTTTTAACTCTTTTTGAATAATCTTTAAATATCTTCTTTGGGTCATATGTGTAATTTTACATCTTTAACTTTTCACTTATAGTTTATTTTTAATGTTTTAACTTTCCTTTGCTCTTCTTTATCTTTGATTATTTATGTTGACACTTGTCAATTGGTGACCATGGGCAATTTAACATTATAATCAGCAGAATCTCTTTAGCCTCCAGCAAAATATTTTGCACTTGCCTATTTTTCTAGGCCTTGAGGAGCAAGGCAAAGATTAAAAATACTTAAAAAATTATGAAACAATTCAAATATGAATCTTAAAACACAAGTTATAAATTATTAACTATAATATAAAAGTAAAACTTAAATGCAATTTAACTGTCTATCAAACTGATATGTATAGGGCAAGAAAAAACAGCCAAGCATTAGGGACACTAATCTCAACAATTCACTTAGCGATAGTTCACTTTTCATTTGTAAACTAATTTATATTCTACACTCCCTGCTAAGCATGAGATGTTACAGTGAGAAATCTGCTCTTTCTATTGGTTATCAGCATGCTATTCAAGTTAAAACTGTCGCTTAGCAACACCACTTCTACTTCAAAAGTGGGTATGGCTTATCTTGAACTTGAGAATTTTAAACTGTTTCTTCAGAGGTCAGTTATCAGAATTCAATTTGATACAAGTCACTGCTAAACAAACTGTAGAAAAACGTCTATTACACAGAGTAGAGATGAAATATAAGAAACAAAAGGTATGATATTTTTAACCAATTGTGCATCAAGTGACAACAAAACTGAAGTTGTAATCATTGTTTTAGAGGTTTCTTTTGAAAAAAGTTATAAAACTTAGATGATATAAAACTTTGAATTATAACATACTTGATAATGCTAATTTCATTCAGATATATTGAGAGTAAAGTGGTTTAATTTTGTATGTAATTGAATAACACTTTGTGACATGAATTTAAAGTGTACCTGGTCTTGTAGGATTAAATGGTAAGACCCTCAATTCATTCCTTTTCCAAGCCTTGAATTCATCCCTGTGGATCATCTGATTCTCCACAAGATCAAGTAATTGGTACAATATGGCTACAACTATTTCACAGTAATCCTGTTGTGTCTCATCCACATACTCAATGGAGTTCAGAAAGGCTGATCAAGCTCAACACAGGTGTTGGACTGCATGCTTCTTGGTCCAGCCTTTCTAGCACTTACCTGCCTGAAACACTTCAGTTCTTCTTTTGCTACCTCTTTAAACATCAAGGACAAATATACTCAGCCTTATTCTCAGGGATCTGTGAGAGATATGTTGGGTACAGGTTGGTAGTTGTACTCGGAGACCCTGACATTCAGATGAGCAGTCAGCCCCTGGTCTAGGGCAGCAGAGTGAAAACTTGCTCTCTACAGCTCATTTTGCAACTTTGTAAGACCCCAGCTTTCAGCCAAAGCCATGGTTGCCCTGGCTCAGTGGTTCAGTACTGCTCTATGATTCATGATCTTTACCTCTGGGTGCCTACTATCTAACCTACTGGGAAACCATCTCTGATTTGCAGAGGTTGTCTGCCAGTGCTAATTCCAATCCTTGTCAGCTAGTTGGGGGGTGGCTTTGACCAGAGCTAGGGCTGTGATACTGATGACAACCAGGAAATGTATATCTCAGTTAACCTCACTTTCCTTGTGCTGAGATCAGTCCTCATAGGCAAGGTTTGATTTCTGATCTAGGTGCACCAGACCTTGCCTAATATTCTCAAGTCTGTGATAGTAGGTTGATTGATGTCAGGAACTTTGTAGCATCATCAAAGTTCCTATGTCTAGGAGAGGATTTTTTCTGGACTCAACACCTCCCTTATACAGCCTTCTTTCTCCAGTGGTGAAGTGGTCTTGGTCAAGAGTACTTTTACTTTGAGAATATATCATTGTTTAAGTAAAAGCATTTCTTTAAATTCTCTAGATGTGGTTGGGTCAAAGTGCACGTGTCATAAACATTTTCCCACATTCAAAGTGCATTTCTATGACTCTGGATAAATTACATTGAAAGCACTGTAGCGTAAACAAGCCAATAAATTCATCCCTGTGTTCCAGACTTAAAGGGTACATTTAGCTGTGTAGGACATACTTGCTAATTGCTTTGCATGTGGCTATTTAATCTCAAGAATGTCATGTTATGGTTCCATGTAAACATTCTTATGGGTCAAGTGGTGATTGATTGCTTTATTATTGGAAGGTTACTGCTCCAGTCACTAAAAGTAAAAACAAAACAAATGTGAAAGGTATAGAAGTAGAAACTTCCTGATAAATACTGAAAAGGAAAGAACAGTACTTTTAATTTTATTTCACATTTTTAAACCTTTATTTTTATTGTATTCTGATGATTTAGTAACAATACTTTATTAAAAAACCTGATTCTTTGTGTACAACAGACTTGTAATGTTTACTAAAAGTTTGCCAAATTTTATGAAGATGCACGTAGTACATTCAGAGTTAGTATAGTTTCATGGTCACATGGCAGTTACAGAATTTATTAAAATGACTAAGCCCATATGCATAGGGTTAAACTCAAGTGATCAAGTAAGGGCTAAAATGTACATTAGCAAAATTAGAAAACTCAAAAATAAATCTTGTGGTCATGGCATCAAAATTCTTTCTTCCTATCTACCCTGGCATTTTCAGGTGAAACTAATTTCTGAGCAAGTATTATATTGGTCTGTTTTATAAAAGGAGGATCAATCAGGAAAACTACAAAGTAAAGCTGAATTTTAGCTAAATGATTGGGTTTTATGCTAAGAAAATATACTGACTAGATGTAAGGTGGTAAAACAGTCTGTATTATTATCTAAATCTATAAAACATAGTCAACCAACTCACTTTGAAAACCATGTAGAACTGTGTTAATCCAACACACTTTAATTAACAGGAATTGTTGGATTTACCCATGATGACTAGTGCTGCACTGGTGATTCTCATACAACATTGTTAATATTGTAACTTTTAGATATCATTTACTTGGTCGGTGAGGGACACTAGTTGAATGAAAATAATGGTTTTCTGGACCACATATTTATGAAAAACTGCATAAAATCACACTAAATGAAAAATTTTGAAAATTCCTACATTAAGATAATAGGATAATAGCAAGGATACCCAACTGATGACCTAAGACAGAGTGGTTATAGGGGCTTCTCTGGTTTGCCTATCACTCATAATTAAGACTGATTAATTGTAATTTTTACTTAAGATTTTAACAACTCTTCTGGTAGAATTTATTACATAATTGACAGTTAACAATATTAATATCATAAGTATATATATGTTAAAATCTTTAATTAAAAATGTTGAACAAAGTACACAAATCTTTTTTTCACTTATTTACTGACCAAATCTTTTTGGTGGTTATATTTTCCTTGATTTATGGTACATAGATGAAATAACCTCTTTATCCTTAATCAGCATTTGATGTTTTATCATAAGGGATGGTGGGGGATTCTCTTCAGGTAGATGATTAAGAGAATCTTATGGTGGCTCTATCACTGATTATACTTTGATAAGAGATTTATCTTTGTTGAAGTCTTTTTGTGAAGTTAACCAGTTGGCCATTCTCCCATAATGTACTTCCAAAGACCATCAAAATGTATGACTTTTGGCTTTTACCACATCTCTCTGGATTTTGCTCTATTGCACTAAATGTTAATTGTCTTTATTACCATATGCACCTGTCCTCGTTGTCACTGGAAGTATATCATCTGGTATTGTAATTGTCATGTATTGCAGGGTTTATTTGCCATAGACTGTAAAATAAATTGAAATATGTTCATCTTCACTTCTATGATTCTGCAGGAGGAAGTCAATTCACAATGTGCACTTTTCCTTAATATCAATTATCCACACATCATGTCTTGTAGAGAAGCTTTGCTGTTACTGAATCTTTATGACCACTTTTTAATCGTGTTAATTCATGTTTCTGGTTAGTCTCTGTAGGAAAGTTCCCAGCTTTGTTTACCAGATCAGGTCAAAAAATAATTGTAATTGTAAAACCAGTTTCAACATTTGTAAATATCTTTTATGAAAATTTTAGAATTATATGTATCTATGAAAATAATGAAATGAATAATTTTTAGTATAATTACTAATATAAAAATACAGTTAATAGTGTTAGGAAATTATAAAACATTAACCCTTTCCAGATGGGTCACGGTTGAAAGGCCATGTCATCGCGTTTGTTGACTCACATTAAAAATTTTCTTGAACTACTATTTCATAAATATATGTCAATAAG
>NW_013666444.1:192247-194247 GCF_000517525.1 Limulus polyphemus
CTCAGTTTCTTAATTTAAAAGTAAATATTAAAAAAACAGTTATACATAGATTTTGTGTGTCACATGGTATGTTGAATGCAACACTGGTTCATGTTAAAAGTTTATGATGTCAAAATACTAAGTCTATAGTTTCATACGATTTAGGAACTCAAATTACTGATATTTACAAGCTAGAATATAAAATAAGAACCTCTTATCTTTTCTATTTGCTAAGGTATTGTTCATGTAATGAATCAAACACAGTGGCACCCTGTGCCCACCTCTTTCCATTTTTGGAAAATGCTCCGTTATATACACTCACTTCTATATACGACATGAATAACCAATCGGAAACTCAGAATATCTCCCTAGTGGCTTTCTTAACCATTTTAACATCTTTGGAACCAAGATTTCAAGGAGATAAGTTGTGTTTTTTGTCTGCTCAAAATTTCATATTTTGTTAGACTGAAAAACAGCTTAGTTATTAACTCTCCCAACATGGGGTCGGTCAATTTGACCGAGTCATGTGAACTTTTGTACTCATTTAAAGTTGATATAAATTTAATACTTATAACTCACTATATATTGGGTATATCTTCACGAAATTTGGCAGTCTTTCAGTTAATATTACAAGTATTTCGCATACAAAAAGTCATATTTCTTAGTGAAGTATTTCTAATAAAATAAAGTTTTGTCCATGAATATATTGAGTATTTGTTTTGAATAGTCCGTGTGCAAAGTAATTTTCATGTTAAAATTAAAAATACTTTTCGTCATCTCAAAAATCTCAAATTTCCTTTGTGTAATCCCTAAAATCTCCTAAATGCATTTCAAACATTTTTTTTCACTAACTCCTTATAGTTTATCTGTTATTTTCTCTACCCTATCTCAAAACAGGATCAGTCAATTCGACCAACCTCGTAACCACCAAAAAAAAATCTAAATAAACCTAAATTGCCCTTTTTTATTTCTAGAATAACATGAAACTACATTCGTTTATCCTAAGTAGCTCTTTAAGTTCATAACATTATACATCTATTTATAATTAAATTTGATTGTTTTATTGTCCTTTGAATCATATCTAACAACTATTTGCACCATTATAAGTTGTAAATCACTTTGGGAATATCAGCTCACATTATGCTATTGAATTACATTACCCACGAGCTGCTTGCATGCGTGCCTTGTGAACCATTTTAATTATATTATTATTATTATTACTTATTTTACCTAATCTAGTCTTAAATAAGTTAAAAAGATCCATACTTTTAATTTTAATTATTTTTATAATAATAAATAAAGAATAAATATGAAAAACAAGAAATAAAGTACTTATCCAATCTTCTTTTCTCTTGCCCTCGATGGTCAAGGAGAGTTAAGCCTGATTTTTTAGTGATTATAGTAAAGCACAATTTTTATTTAATTAAATAATACACCAAAGTATATAGACTAATAATATGCAAAAAGTAGACAAATTCACTTACTTCTAAAAATTTTCCTGGCTTTCTAACTATGCAATAAAAGCTGTTACAAATTCATCCAAGTTAGTCATTAACTTTCCCATGGGAACGATGTTGCTACTCCAAGTGAAATTGATGGTTATCTGTTCAGAACACAACATTATACAATATGCCATTTGATAGATGAAAACCTGACTTTCTATTGGTTATAGGTAATATGTAATGAAACGTAAGAGAGAACTATCAACGTATTGTGAAAGAGAGGATGTGACAAGTGGGTGTGGAAGGAGGGGTCTGATTTTCTATTGGATAGCTCTGTAACCAAATAGAATTGAAGGCTATAAAAATTATGGTCTGTTTGAGCAATAATGATTTTATAGAGAGTATTTTACGCTTAATTTCGTACATTTTCGAGAGGCAATGGATAAAATAGGGATGATGACATGCTAAGACAAAATGTGTCATGTGGGTCACACTTGTGGAAATTCAAGATTTTTTTAATATATTTTCTTGTACAATTAAGAACTTAAAACTTGTATACTATTAAAATATGGATTATTA
>NW_013666444.1:194798-197331 GCF_000517525.1 Limulus polyphemus
CAAGACAGGTCACTTTGTAAAGACTAATGGTCAGTTTTATATTATTGAATACGGTAACGTGAGTGCACATGTGCCGTGTCATTGTAACTTCTGTATTGTTAGCCTAGCATGGCTAAAAGGTCAATATAATAAAAATATATATATAAATGTATAATGTTATGAGATTTAAGCTATTTAGTATAAACATTTATGTTTTTGTGTTATAATTTATAGTCATTCTAGAACTAAAGAGGCATAATTTATATTTATTTTCTAATTTTTTAACGTGGTTACGTGATTGGTCAAATCGACCAAACCTATACAGATTTTTTACTGAAAATATCAGATAAAATATAAAGTTTTTTCTTTAGAAACATTTGATAATTATAAATATAAAATTCACTTGTGAAATCAAAAATCACAACAATCTTTGCTTCCTTGATGTTCAGGGTTGAAAATGAAACAATGAATTTAGCACCTCCATTTATAGAAAGAAAACTGTTGCTGGTTTGTACACATGCTTAGAAAAGTTTGTGCCAAAATCATTCAAACTAAATTTAGTCTTGATTCTTCTTCTTCACAGGGCCTACACAATCTGCTTGGATTATATCTTTATTCATAAGAAATATCATTCCTTCAAAACTCCTTGAAAAAAAGATGGGTATCCTTCACCTTTACTTGAAAACTTAATACATAATTTTTTATTAAAAAATAACTCCTCCAATTAATATTCAGTCATGTTCCAAATCCCCTCTAACACTTGTTATTCCTTACCTTGGAAAACAGGCTTATTGTTAAAACCCAACTGAACAAGCTACTCAGGTCTTTCTACACCCCCAGATTAAACTCTGTATTGTCTTCAAATCATCACTTCATATCAGTATTTTTTCTTAAATCTAGACATTTTACCTTCACTCTTACATATAGTAGTTGTAAAGCCACCTACATAAACAAAACTTCTTAAACAATTTTATTTATAACACAAAAATTTAACAGTAGATGTTTCTTAACTTGCCTTTAACAATCAAGATTTCTCAGACTAGTTTTAATTTATATTTAGCACACATAATATACATATCTACACACACACAAACATGCATATATGTTGTTTGTTTTTAATTCTTCTTTTTCCAGTTCAGCTTTTAACAGAGGAATACTCTACCATGTCACCTGGTGCTCTTGAGGCTCAAGGTTTAATAATACAGTCAGAATACCAAAAGTATCTTGGTATGTCCAGCTCTCCTGAAATGCAGAAAAGACTGACAGGTAAATAATGTACATTTTGTACTTTAAGCAAATGGTCAAAATATTCTTCAATTTTATTCAGTATTAAACACTCTTATGTGTTCTATTAATTTTGTCAGTTGAGTTTTTAAAGTTAGTTTAATATTTGATGCTTATTTAAAAATATACAGTATATAAAGTATGTTGTTAAACAAATTAAATTATTTTATCTGCCTGTGGTTCAGTTGTTTTTTGAAGTGTTCAGTCCACTAGGCACAAAAGTTAATGTTTATTTGGAGATCAGTTTTTGTTGTAATAAAAAATCAAGATTGTTTGTTGCTTTTTCAAGCAGTTATAGTTGTATGTATCATAATAAGATTAATGATACAAGTTTGCAGTTTTATTTGTTATTTCAGGCTTTATTGCAAAAATGAAAGACACAGCAGAGAATGCTGCTCAGAAAATACAAGCAAAAGCAGAAAGTGTTGGATTTAAAGCAGTCTCAGGGGAAGTCACTATTGGACAAAAGGCCAGTGGCAACTATAAAAAATTGCAGAAATTACAGTTGTAATAGCTACAGTGATTGTTAATGGATAAAAACTGGTATGAAAAATTAAAAACTGTAAATAAAATTTGAAATATACATTACTTATTTCGAGAATCAACTAATGGTTAGTAGCCAGGAGTTCCAAAAGTGCTGCTGCAGCGTATCACATAAGTAGGTTTGCTTGTTAAAACAAATATTTACAATGACTAAAAAATTTGAAAACTGAATGTTAATAGTATCAACTGTTGTATCATTAATAGTCAAGTCAGTTATTGTTGCATACTTTTAAAAAGAACACATTGCATCCGTATATCAAATATATTTTGAAAACATGTATACTTTATCAACAGGTTGTACATGATGACAAAGCTGGTCATAATGTAGCAAATAAGCCTTACCAATTGGCAATGGCAGAAACCAATTTAACAATGGAAATTGCTCAAGTATTGCTGTCTGTGCTTCATGCTTGGGGACTTGATGCTGACCTTGACCGTGTGTGTGAGAGCAAACTGGGTCTATTGCGTCCTATGAGGCCAGTTTGTTTTGGAGTTCTTTCTCGTAGTGGGCATATGGCATTGCTTTTACCAACTTATATGCACAAGACAGATGTTCCTTCTATAAAAGAGGAAATTACCAGGTATGGTTTATTTTCAGATGGCACTAATTTGTAATGTTTTAACAATAATTTGGTAAACAAAATACGTGTGACATAAATAATTTTTTTTTAGAAAATAATAAAATTAATATTATTACAAAAAAATTATAATCTAAACTTACAAATTA
>NW_013666444.1:197352-210993 GCF_000517525.1 Limulus polyphemus
ATTAAATTAAAATTAATATATTTACAAAAAATTAATATCTCATTCAAATATTTGAGATGTGTTTTCTCAGGGGAAAACATTCAACTTGCATATTATTCTGTTATGTGGAAAAAGAATGAAAATATTTCTAAAGAACATCTGATTAATCCTTCTGCCATAGGCATCTTTTTCTTTGCAAGTCATGAGGTTTTAGTGAGTTACATTCAAAATTTAATTATACTGCTTTTTTTTATCATGGTACATGAATAAGATTGCCATAACAATGTACCTAATAATTTAAATTTTAATAATATATAAGTTTTAAGCTCATAGTTTTATACAGCAACATTAAAAAAAATCCCGAATTTCCTGTAGTAGGAGAATTGTACTAACAGTGAAAATGACAAATCTCTATTCACAAAACAACGTAATGTAATACTTCATTTGGTAGATGAAAACCTTAGCTTTCTATTGGTTATACATAATATACAATCAATCATAAGAGAGAACTATTAATAAATCCTGAAAGAGAGGGTGTGACAGGTGGATGTGGCAAGAAGGGTCTTATTTTTGATTTGATGGCTCTGTAACCAAACATGGTTGAAGGCTATAAAAATTATGTTTTGTCTGAGCAATGACAATTTTATAGTGAGTAATTGACATTAAATTTTGTTCTTATTGGAGGGGTGGTAAATAGAATAGAGAAGAGGGGATGCCTAGAGAAAATATGTAACATTTCCCACACTAGGGGAAATTCAGGATTTTTTAAAAATATTGCCTTATAAAATTAAGAGCTTAAACTTATATACAAAAGAATATGCATTATTAGCTATGCTTTTACGCTATACTAATTGGTGTAACATAGACAAAAAATTAGGTTAATTTATTTTGAATGTAAGTCACTAAAACCGTATGACATGCACAATAAAGGATGCCCGTGGCGATAGGGTTAATTATTTTATATTCTTAACTAGGTGCGTACATTCCCTTGAAAACCCATAATTTAGAGAAATGACTGATAACCCAAAGAAATTATATTTCTGAGCTTTTTTATAACTTCTGAGATTCTTACTCATATTAGATAGTTGATAGATAAATTTGCTGCTAGCAAACATAGTATTATCTTTACAAGCAAAATTTCTTGAAATTTACCAACCTTTTAATTCACTTATATGGGTGGACCCTGAACAATAAACTTTATACTCACAGCCAAGTAAAAATACTTTTATTTTAGATATATTTATGTGTACCTAATTTAATGAGCTAAGTAAAAATTGTTATGAACCTAAATGGTTACCTATAATTTTAGGTACATAAGAGTATCTTTAACACTGTGAATCAGATTTTTATATTTCTTCCAAGAGTAGTTTAATGGTATAATAATATATGATTCTTATGACATAATTTATTAGAGCCCCAGCAGGAAAGCATGTTCGTTTAAGTCCAGCTATACCACTTGAGTTAATAGAAGAAGAAGAAAGAGCAAGAAGGTTCTCCTCAGTTAACCACTGGGAACTTTCAACAGCAGTGACTACTAATCACTTGCTTTCTGTGATTAGTTTAGCTAACACACTCATGTCTATGAATAGTGCTACTTTCATTCCTGAACAAGAAAAGAGACGCAAATTACACAGGTACAACAAAGTTGAAATTATTGTATGTGTTGATGTTTTTGGTTTTATATGTACGTTTGATGTATTCTGTTTTCTACAATGTTCAAGTTAATCTTTTGCAACTGACACAATGGATTGCATTGACTAGGTGACCCCAAAGTGACTCTCAGAGTTTCTGTAGTATAACTTTTACCATGCTTTGTGTATTGTAATTAAATTTTTCAAGCTTTTCGTAAACTTTTAGACAAAAAAATCAGAATTTTTAATTATGTTTACTAAAAATTTGTCCATGAATATAGGGAGTCAGATTGTTGACTAGTCCAAGTGCAAAGTGATTTTCATGTTAAGATTAAAACACTTTTTTTTCAAATTTCATTGCATAATCTCTAAAATCTCAAATATATATCAAACTTTTTTTTTTCCAGGAAAAGTGTATTGTTTTTATTTTCTCTATCCTAACTCTATATAAGGTCGTTCAATTTGACTAACTTTGTAATCACCATAAAACTTTAAAGGTTGAAAAATGTGAAATAAAGGAAGTAGTACTGTTGTTTCCTTTTTAGTACTGACCACAAAGTTCCAAGATACAAAATACTTCAACTGAGAGTTTCTACTTATAATCATTTCACATCTATTTCCTATGTTTATTTTACTGTTAGCAGCTGTACATTGATGATAATAGCTAGAGTTAGTGATGTTGAAAAAATAGCAATTAAAATATAAACATTTACCTTAAAAACTTAATACTCATTTAGGAAGTTCTAGATATCATGAAAGTGAAATGTGAAAATTGTAAGATAAACAACAGTATTTTTTATTCTTAACAGGAAAATCACATTGCAGGTGAACTATTCAGAGATTGAATGTAAATGAGTACAATAAATAATACATTTTTGATAGAAATAGAAGGAAAAATTCAAAATTAAATATTTTATTTTTCTCAAACTACATACTTTTATGAAAATTCTTGGAAAGTTTTAAATAATTTTAGCCAATGGTTTTATTTTTGGAAAGAAACTTAACAAGAGTTATATAACGTGCTTAAGTCTGAAGTACATCATTATTATCAGCTTAACAGTGATGACAAAAGACCTCAAAGGGACCAAATGAAATTCTTTACAATGAGGCATTCCAGTATGATACCTTACCTCCTCTCACAGAATTTTTTTCTTACCACTAGCCTTGACACTCCCACCTACCCCACATGTGTTTAACATGGTACAGCTGCACTGTAGCAAGCAAATAAGCATGTGACAATAGGAATGTGACACACCCTCCTGGCAAAGCTAGCTCTCTCCATGCTGTAGAACCCAATCTTCACTTCTCGATTTAGCAAAGTAGTATGAAGACAATGTTCAAATTTTGCTTGTTTTGATTTCAGTTTTTTTAACAAATTCATTGTTTCTGCTTTTGCTTTGTTTTTTCTACAGTTAAACTTGAGTTATTGTATATTGTTACTTTTGTTATCCACTCTTAGTTAAGTTATGAATTCCAAATCTCAAAATAACTGCAACTACTATAGTAGTTAACACAACTACTGCACCTCAACTTGTAGTTTCTTAGGCTTCCGGTTCCACATTTTTGGGTGAAGAGGTCTCGGTTTTAGTATGTTGTAAATTGGAGTCCATTGTGCAGTGTTGGCTGCTCCTAGTGCAAAGTGATTTTCATAAATAAACATCAAACATTTTGTTTTTTTCACTAAAACATATTTTGAGCCCGGCATGGCCAGGTAGTTAGGGTGCTTGGCTTGCAATCTGAGAGCCTTGGGATTGAATCACCATCCCACCAAACTTGATCACCCTTTCAGCCATGGAGAATTATAATGTGATGCTTAATCCCACTCTACATTGGTAAAAGAGTAGTCCAAGAGTTGGTGGGGTGGTGATGATTAGTTTGCCTTCCTTCTTGTCTTTAATTAATAAATTAGGGGCGGAAAGTGCAGATAGCCCTCATGTAGCTTTGCGAGAAATTCAAAACAAACAAACATTATATTTTATCTGTTATTTTCTCTACCCTAACTATATATGCATTTGGTCACTTTAACCATACTCGTAAAATGTAAAATAAAATGAGTAGTACTGTTCTATCTTTTGTGGTATTGATCACTAAGTTTCAGAGTACTTCTCCTGAAAGTGTTTACTTCTAACCTCTTCACATCTATATCCTATGTTTATTTTACTGTTGGTGGCTGAAGTAGAAACCTGTCAAACATAAAGCAGTGAATCACTGTTCCTGCCATTAGACTGTTTATGTGACACTGTAATACGACATTGTTGATAACAAACAAGACTGTGCAGTGCAATAAGTCAAAAATTCCCATAGAGTTTATTGTAATCCTGGCTCCGAGAACACAATGGGAACAGATTTATTGGCTTGTTTACACTACACTGGTTACAACAAGAATTGTCTTAAGTAAGTAAAAGTTTGAGAAAATGCTTATGATATGGCTCTGTACAAATTCCAGGCTGATCCAATAATATTGATAGGTATTTGGATGTTAGTTATCCTCCTGATATGGTTAAAACTTAGTGGTATATGTGTAAAAAGTTATGTATGTATATTATATTATGAAATTTATTTGTACTCATAAGTTGTTCTTGCTTAGTCTTGTCATAAGCCTCATTTATTCTCTCAAGTAGAGGGGGAAGACAGATTCATTTTTGTAGATTTCAAAGATGAATTTTAGAAAACCAAAATATTATCAAATTACTATACTGGTACACATAAAATCACTAATTCATCTGGTTAAAAAATGTCATATCTGTTCAGAGCAACAAATTAGTCAAAAGACTTGAACATTTCCAGTAAAACTCTGGCTTGCCCCTTCAAGCCAATTACAAATGTCTGTCAGATTTACGTAGTTTGGAATGTGCTCTTTCTATTGGTTATAAAATGTACATATGAGAAGTAGGTATGAACAGACAAGGAGTTTGAAAAGAAAGGAGCATTGGACAGGGCTTCTCTGGTATTTTGATATCTGATCAAATCAAAAAGGTTTGAAGTTTTATGTTTTATATTCTAGCTTGTCGGTGTTTGGAATTTGAGTTTTTAAGTTGTTAACCACTATAGATATTCTGTGGTATATGTAATATAAGATGAACTTACCAATAAGACAAGAGGACATGTCATGGGATACATAGAAAACAATATTTAGCAATTTGTTTTTAATTGTTATTTCAAATCAAGAAATTAAATCATAGATAATATCAGAGTTTGAATTATAAACTACATAAAGTTTTTTTCTAAAACTATGTCATGGAGGATCAAAGATTATAAAGAATAAATTAACATGTCTAAATGAAAACCTTTTCTCTTTTTATTTTGTGTGGTGTTTTAAGCAGCTGCCCTTTGTCAGGTAGTAAAGATTCTACTGTTTGATGAAAGGCGTCTGCCCAAAAAGTCACACAAAATAAAAATTTAAAAGCTTTCACTTAGACATATCAATCTCTTCTTTATTACCTTTTATCCAAGTTTTTCTTCTCACATCTTGTGGAACAACACTCATTCGTGGAGGATCAACTTACTACAAATTAATGAAATTACTATTTGGAGATAGGCTGTTTCTATTAAATAAATTGTTTGGCAAATTTTAGAATGTTAATAAAACTGCCTTAGTGTCAATATTCATTGAAAGAACATTTAAGACCCAGGGTATATTATGTCATTGATATATTTGTATAGGAAAGATTTGAAAGATGTCAAAATGAAAATGAACAGTTGGATTACTTCAAATATAAAACAAACTACATAGTTTAGGTGAAATATTGTTTTTAATTCATATCTCTACTTATATTTTTTCAATTAATCATCAAAAATAACTAATAATTATGTAAAATAACTTATTAGTAATTTTGTTTTATCTCAATATAAAGTAAAATATACATAATTAAGCATTGCATATATAGAACATATCGTGATACTTAGTACAACTTGGGCAGAGGTCATTGACTGGTAATATCTCCAATATTCAGGTAGAATATCATCAGTGACTGCCATGGAAAACCCATATAAAGCAGAATATTGATAGCAATGTTTAATATCAATAAATTTGGAGATAGCATCAAGTTTTAAAAAAGAATGTTTCATTGGCAGTAGCTAATAATATTGAACTTGTAATGGTTTATGAAAATACTACAATATTTGTTATCCCTGAATCATTTTTAAAAAAGTTGAACATATGCCAGTGAATTACTTAATATATCATGTTTACCTAGTAATATATAATTTGATGAATTCATCATGGTTGCCTAATAATGTATAATATGATGATTTCATCATGGTTGCCTAATAATATATACTTTGATGAATTCATCAGGGTTGCCTAATAATATATACTTTGATGAATTCATCAGGGTTGCCTAATAATATATAATTTGATGAATTCATCATGGTTGCCTAATAATATATAATTTGATGATTTCATCATGGTTGCCTAATAATATATAATTTGATGAATTCATCATGGTTGCCTAATAATATATAATTTGATGATTTCATCATGGTTGCCTAATAATATATAATTTGATGAATTCATCATGGTTACCTCATAATATATAATTTGATGAATTCATTGGTTGCCTATAATATATAATTTGATGAATTCGTTGGTTGCCTATAATATAAAATTTGATGAATTCATCACGGTTAATTTGATGAATTTATCATGGTTACCTGATAATATATAATTTGATGAATTCTTCATTGTTATCTAATGACCATCTGTAATTTAATGCACTGAATATCTGAGCAACATATCAACCAAGTTTAGTTTATCAAGCAGTAAACAAGATGCTAGGGACAGGAAAGAATGAAGACTGAAGGTTAATATGAGCAATCGTAGCTTCACAGAATAGGATTAATAGTTTTGGTATTATTTTGAAACTGTGGACTTTCAGACCACATTATGTTCTTCAGATTGAGATATTAATTGTTATTGGGATTGTGCTACGCTAGTATGGTCAAGTATAGGTAGTTTTTTTAGTGTTTGTTATTTTGTCTAAATCTAATGTGAATACTTGTAGTAAAAGTTTTACTTAATAGCACTTCTTATTTAATATCATTTGCAATAAGAATGAAAGAAAAAACTTTGAGTGGTGTAATACTGTCTGTAACATGACGTAATATTGTCTGTAACATGATTAGTTGATAAATATATGGTCATGTTAATTTGAAGATTTCAGTACTTTTGATATAGATGAAGTTGATATGCACAGTTTCAAAGCATGTGCAAATATAATACATTGTGCTCTGGATCAGTGAATGATTTTGTTAGCATGTGCAGTTATTGTATAGATATCAGAAGTTTGAGTTCACTGCAGTATGTGGTTAGCAGCTGAAAGTTTTATACAGTTTGGTGCATATATGTACATGAGGAAATACTGTTTTAGTAACTATTTGACATAACAAAAGTGTATTTGTTAAAGAATATTCCATTTTACAACGGTAAAGGTTTTTCTTGTATTAAAAGTCAAAATGTAGTAGTCACAAATATTAAAACCTATAGTGTTGTTTATGCTGTAATAATGCTTTCGTGATTTACATTAAAATAGAAAAGTGTGGTAGGTATGAACTATCATAAACAAATGGATAAACTGCCTTTGTTAAATTTGCTCTGATAAAGTGTGAATAATTCAAGAACTGTGTGGCCAATCATATTGAAACTTTACAAGATGACATTTAGGCAAACTGTGACTTTTAACATATGGCCAGTTTTGTCTGTATTAAACAATTTACAAATAATGTTTTGCAGTTTCACATGTTATTGTAGTCAATAGCTCATTGATACATTACAAGCATAGTCAGGGAAAGGTCTAAAAAAAAGTTGAAACTTCATTCTACCCAAAATGTGTGAATAATGTAATTAGCAAAGAAAGTTAATGTTTTTCTTGAGTAAATTACTTGAGATTTTTGGTATTCAGTACTTTTTTATGATTGATGCTGTTTGTAGTGTGTGTCTAAGTAATTTTTTACTTTCTTATTAATTTTAAGTACGACTTGTTGTTTGTGTTTTACTTTAATGTAGCCCAGGAATACTGGCTATAGATGGTATTCTCACAAATTTGTCTCCTAGAGGACTGGCTAGGTCAAAAAGAGGTCATGTGATTATTATATTCATTTCTATCGATAATTTACTGAAGGAAAGGTCAACAATTCTGGATTTTAGTTTCAGGCTTATAACCTGTACCAGTTCATTTATTATTTTAGTTAACCTCAGTAATAAAAAATAATACTATATTAATTTTAGCTGTTTAATTTGAGTTTATGTTTTCTCATTAATTTCACTTGCAGTTTTTTATATTTCTAGGAGGCTAAGTAGGTCTGATAGTAAAGCAGCCAATGCAGTAGGGGAAGTTAAACTAGCTGACAAAACTTCTAAGGAAATAGATGCCTTCACTAATCAGCAGGCTCAAATCAAACAAGGCTGGAGTCTTCTTGCAGCTCTTCATTGTGTTTTATTGCCTGATTTAGTTAAAAGCTCTAATTATCGTGGTTTAGAGGTTGAAATTCTGGCACGAAGATGGCAAGACCGCTGCTTGGAGGTAAAGCTAGTACATTACATTTTTATTTTTGTTAAAACATTTGATAATCATAATTCTTTTAAAGACATAAAAGTTATGTATGTTAAAGTTGAAATACATCTTCTTATTATAATGGATGTAGTGTGTATGTCAGTATCTGTGTGTATAAACAAAACTACAGAAACGTCTTTAAACATCAACATATTGATAATATTAATGCAGAAATGAAATGTTGATTCTTTAAAGACTTTTCTGTATTCTTAGAGTATGTTTTAAACTTATAAGAAGAGGATCCAATGAAAGCCATTCAAGATGGGAAGGCCAAAAATGTGCTGAAATACAACATCTCAATGCCAGAAGTGGTGATTGAGGCATATGAAATGTGGTGCCATCTATTGAAAATTTTCACATTTTGGGTATTCAAAATTCAGTCAATTTCAAAAATAACTATGGTATGTGCAACAACCATTTCTTTGTAACAGAACACAATTTTAAATAAAAGACCCCCCACTCAACAAGAACACAACTTTCACTAGGACTGTATGTGAAGTTTTGATTATATCTTTATTAAAAAAAAACTTATTTTTTCAATAAAGGATAGCACTTTTCTATATAAAAACATTATAGTATATATCAGTAAAGTTTATGAACATTTTGAGCTCTGTACTTGGAATCATTTTGATGCAATAAGTTGCATATGTCCAAAGGGCATAATCTGAACACTTTTCCTCTGCATTATTTCCCAGAAAAAAAACCTTTTTTTAGTAAAATTTTTTACAGTTTTTTAGAATTAGTATGAATACTAAGATTAGTAATTTCTAGCATAAACAACCAACTGTAAGGTGGTGTTTCTGCTAGTTAATGATAATTATGTGTGGAGGATTTGTTGAGTAGTGACAGATAATTTTTACATTATTGAAATGCTGATACAAAGAAAAACGCTTCAAGATATTTTTTCAATTTTACAAATTATATAAATAAGTTAAACATTTATATTTTTACACATCAATCAACCAAAATAAAAGTTTTTCTTTTCTGGACTAAATAGAAGTTGAATAATGTTCTTTTTTTATTGTTGCTTTTTATAAAATATTGTAGCACAACTAATACATATTTGAAATATCAAAAAAGAGCAGGGATCTAACACTCATCTAAGCATAGGGATTTGTGGACCAACCCACTTCACTGCACACTCAACATTTAGAATGTCTAAACCTGCTGTTGGCCAAGAGTCGTTGTATGCTGAAATCACAGTTAGCTGTGATAGAAACAAAGTATATCACGCCATCAACGTTTAAGTGTAAGACAAAAGAAGACATGGGCCATTTCATCAAGTCACTAGAATAGTCTGGCTAGGATGGTCTGGCTCTTGAAGTTTTAGAGCCGAGTTGTGCCAATGTTTTGATCAGTGGAGAAGTGAGCTGTCTATTGGGCTGAATTCAAGGCTGAAAAGAGGAATCCCTCTCAAAACTTAGGTGCCTACACAGAGGAGCTGTACCAGTTGTATGGTAAAGTATATCCTACAATGACCTCAGAAGGTCATGAAAACATCCTTGTTAATGAGTTCATTAAGTGATTATGTAGTGAGACAATGAAGTATCACTTTGGGATGAGAAATATTAATCTTACCCTAATAGAGGCAGTTTTTGTGGCAGTGAGGTTTGAACTCATCTTTATGAATTAATTGCAAGAGAGGAAAATGCCTGCAGTGGTAGCTACAGTAAATGTGCCTTGAAAGAACTACTCTACTCAAGTGAGTACTTCATGTCAAACTCAAGTTTTGTTAAAGCCAGTCAGGCAAATGACACATTCTGGCACTATAACAAAAGCATACTGGTACCCAGTGAATGAGCACAAGACTTTCCTGGTCCTCCCATGATTTTTGTGCTGATGCCAATGAAACCTCTATCTGGAGATCACTCTCGAAGGAAGAACCAGAGAATTTATTGTAGGTGTGGACAGTTGTTTAACATTAAAGTGAACTGCCCGTACCTTTCCATTCAACACTGTAAAGGCTGTCAGTTTCGACCAGCTTCACAGCAAGTACAGGAGAATGAAAAACAAGCAGTAACTGCTGCTACATCTGCTCTAGAAAACTTACAGAACCTGAGTCAGGTCTGGCTACTAACTCAGGGAGGTTCAGCAGTCAATTTGTGCCAAAGGTGGTGATGGTCAGCCTGGCTCTATCATAGCTGGATGGTTGTTGGTATGTGCTTATAAAAATATAAGCATGAGAGATGGAGTTCCTGGTTGGTGAAAGAGCTGCCAGGGCACCAGTTGATTTCATCATGTATCAGGGACTCCAAGTAAAACCACTAATCTGGACACTTAACACTGACTTTGTTCTGACAAATGGTGATAGACTAGATATGATTGGAGAAACAAGTTTCTTACTAAGTCTAGTTAATGTCAACCAAAGAATGAAGGTAGTCATCATCAACCTTCATTCTACCAGTGGTATCTTTGCAATAGATGTACTGTGGAATTTATCAGTTAGTTTTGCTTGTGCAACTGGTGAACTGTGTTTCCACAAGAAAACTATTTGATGCTGGCTAGAACAAATAAGAGGACTGTAAGAGTGTAAGTCACAGTTTCTCCATCTGAAGTGTTGACACTCTATAATGTAATTATAGAGCCAATGCATGAAATGCAATGTTTCCTGTACAGAAAACAAGTAGCATCAGTGTTTCTTTTTTGTGATGAATGGCAGCCACATACAAAGCTTTTGGATGTATCGGTCATTGTAATTACAAGTAACATATGGGAAACCTAAACTAGATGTATTGCATTAAAGCAAGTACTTGATTACCAAAGCATCTAAGGTCACTGGTGCAGGATTGTGCAAGTAATTTTGTTTCATAACAGCAGTGACCTGTTGGTTAAGTATGTCAGCATATTTATGGGTTCTAATAGCCACTGAGTTGAAGAAAAATAACTCGCTATCACATACATACAGATGACACGTGTCCGATTAGAAATCCCCATGCAGGCTTCCCTGAAGCATTAGGAATGTAGCCAGTGCCTAAATACATCATATGTTAAAAGATGGAATAATACAGCTTTCAGATCATGCATGTGGTAAGTGTCAGGAAGAAGAAAGTATGGCAAGGTTGGTTTTAGACAGGTGGATGCATGTTGACAACTTTCCACTCCTGTAGATGAACAAATGACACTAGCAAGTCAACTTTGGTGATGAGAGCAGACCCAAAACTGCTTTCAGAACTAGAGATGGTTGGTACAAGATCCATGGCATGCCATTTTACCTGTGTAATGCTCCTGTCACATACAAGAAGTTATTGAAACTTACACTGAGGGGTCTTAGTGGGAGAAATTCTGCAACAGTTAAGAACAAAAGGTTTAAAGTTGAAAGCAGGAAAGTATGTATGCTTATGTGCATATGATTAGAATTTTTCACTCATAGTGAGGGAAAAGGTGGAGGCTCTATTAATGGTGCAAAGATAGCAGCAGTTTGAGAATGGTAGCAACCCATGACAAAATTAGAAGTATGCATCTTCATTGGTTTCATGCTATATTACCAAACACTTAATAGACAACTTCTCCAAGATCTTTTCACCATTATTAGTTGTAACTAATTCAAATGTACATTTTGGATGGGCGAGCACTACTTCATAAAGCAAGCTTCACTAAAAGCTGGTACCCACAACAAAACTAAGATTTTTGTTGGATACTAATTCCAGAGATAGGGAGTGTTATCAGAGTATGAAATGGATGTGTAATAGTTTACACAAATCAAACAATCACAGCTCCTTAATGCCAGTACTGCATGATGTATAAAAACTGTTTGTGGTTATGGTGTTTGACAAACTCTACTGACTACCTGTATTGCAGCAATATCACCCTTGGATGTACCATTTGTTGCTGAGGTGGCTTGTAAGCTTTAGAAATTGAAAAGGGATGATTGAATGCTGGATCACAACAAGGAAAGCCGATGGACTGTCTTGCCATTAGGATAGGCCCTATCTGTTTTTTGAATGCCTTGATCATGAACACCATGTAGAAGTCAAAGCCATGTTACAGAAGTTTCCACTATTGACTAAATGCCAGGATTAATGCACCAGTAACACTGGTGAGTGCAACAGGAGGATTCAATACCAGTGTGGACAATGTAGATAGAGGAATGTAGTGCAGATATACTTGTGGTACTTTTGTGGACAGTTACAAGTGCAGGAAAGCATACCTTACTGTTATTATCAACACCAGAATGTGGTTCTCAACCAATGTTGCTACTAGTGGTCCCTAGGGCTCTGAGGCAGGATATTTTTCAGATTTTTGTATAACGCAAGGACTGGAGGCCACCAAAGTGTTGCATGTATTTGTCATAGTATTTGATGGTAGTTTTACTGGCCACATTAGAGTAACATATTGGTATCGGTATTGCATTTGCGCTGCCCAGAGAAAAACCTGGCCTATACAGAGTAAAGTCCAGCAGTGAATTGTTTGTTCTCCTGTACGGAAAATATCTCTGGATATTGCTGGCCTTCTCTTAAGAGACTGTATGAGAAAATCAGTATGAGCTGGTCATTACCAATTATTTTGCTGAGTGGGCCAAGACTTAACAATTGGTTGTTACTTCATCACACTTTTTTTGCTGGTGTGCTGGTGGACCACAAGATAGCCCAATTTGATGCACCAGAAGAAATTCACACACGTAAGAGAGATTGTTTTAGTAGCCAGCTATTCTCTGAACTGTGAAATATTTTAGGTGTGGAAAAGCATGCACTTCCAGTTATCAATTCAAGTCTAATGGTTTAACAGAGCAGATAATATAGACTATTAAGAGGGTACTTGTGAAGTTTGTTATTCCAATCCAAGCCAACTGGAACAAACATTTGAGGTACATCATTATGGTATACTTTGCACCAAAAAAGAATTGACTGGTTGGTTACTGAACATGCTCATGTTTGGCTAGGAAGTATTTGCCCCTTTGAATATGATGTATGGCCATCATATCCACAATTAGGATGGGTTATTTATTGCAATATGAACTGGACTGAAATGGTTTTAAACCTTTACTGTCCAAGGTATTAAGCAGAGATCTATTAAAAGATAACTGCCGGATTTCAAATGATAGCTGCTTGATTATTACACATTTGGATGGCTGGTGTCATTAGATTTAACACTTATAATGTTAGAAGTTTGTACAACCAAGGGTTCTGAAAGTACATTGCTACTTTTTCTTTCTGAGTTGTTGAGCAATTTTGTATGCCAAAATGTTCATCCAACATTCCAAGAGAATTGTTCACCTTATCAAAGCTGAGTAGTGGAACTGTTATAGAGCACACTGTGTGATACTCACTAGACTCAATCCAATATTATCAAGTGTGTACAACTTCTCCATGTGCAGTGAGGAAGTTGTATTCTTTCTCAGCATAGAATGTATATCTAGTTGTTTTGAATATGAGTAGAGTAGTTTCACTTTGGTTTCACTTGTCTTTCAAAATTTGTGGAGCATACTGAAGAGATTTACAGATTTTGATAACAAGTTTAGAAAAAATGACATTTATACTCCA
>NW_013666444.1:211431-213919 GCF_000517525.1 Limulus polyphemus
CCAAATATGTATAAAATAATTTTTTTTATTTTAACCAACTTATTTTTCTTAAAACACACAAATGTAAATAAAGTAGTATAGCAAACAATTATCTCTTCTAGCTATTAACTTTGTATTTGTTTTCTGCTTGCTGTAGGTTGCTAAGCCTTATCAAATTTTGCATGTGGAGGATGTGAAACGAAATAAGTTTTTAAAGTTTTATATATACATTTTGAAATAACCAAAAATCATAAATTACATTATTGGTACCACAGTATTCCACTATAATTTATCAAGCTTAGTAACTAAGCTGTATTTGGGCCTAAAAAATATGAAATTTTGAGCTCACTAATGTTTTACCTTACCTCCTGATATCTAGCATTAAAAAAAGTTTCTCGTGAAATTACTTTGCAGAGGCTGAGAAAGCTACTAGGGAGACATTCTGAGCTTTTGATTAGTATACCCCTGTCACTGGGTGAAGTAGGTGTATATGTGCAAGTATTTTCAAAAGTTGAAGAGGTGGTAAGGGCCACCTTGGTTAATTCCATGAATATATTTATATCTCAGAAAATAGAAAGATAGGAGGTTCTTATTTTATATCTAGCTTGTTAAAATTGGTAATTTGAGTATCTAATTTGTAAGAAACTATAGACTTTATAGTTAGACATCACAAACATCTAATTTGAACCAATGCTGCATTCAACATGCCACGTAACACACACAAATCGATATTTAGATATTTTTTTGATTTACTTTTAAATTAAGAAATTAACTAATGTATAATACTAAAATTTGAATTATAATCTATAGTTTGATACCAAACTTATTGACATAGATTCATAAAATAGTAGTTCAATAAAATTTTAAATGTAAGTCCACAAACACAATGAAATGCCCTTTGACTCCTGACCATAGGACTACCCATAGTGAGAGGTTAAGAGGCTTAAGTTTGTACAAAAACGTTTGGACATATGTTTAGTACAATTTTTATCTTTCTGTTTGGTTTATTTACTTTATTATTGTTATTATTATTTTGCTCTATAATTATGACATATATATTTTCATAGTGAGTAATTATATTTTTTTACTGTTTTTATATTAGTTAGAAAGGTTTTTGTTGGTTGTGTGCATACATGCAAGTTTTTTGAATTATAAAGGTTTTGTTTTGAATAAGTGTATATTTTAACATTTTAAAGGATTTAAGTTTTACTTAATTTTTATAAAATGTTTTGTTATGTATTAATTATTTTAACATGTATAGGATATATTTATTAATTTTTTATATTTTATTATTAAAGTAATACAATCATTTTATTTTCAAAAGGATGTTTTCTGTATTTTGTTCCATTGCTTTTTGTTAGTGTTTTCTTTCTGTTTGTTTCTTTAGCACAAAGCTACATAATACTTTTATGTAATGATATGCTTTATTTTGTCACTTTTATGTATTAGTTGCCTTTAAATGTACTTTCTTTTTGTATTTGTCATTAAGTGTTTGTTTTTTTATCTTTTGTAGCGTATAATGTTGTATTTCTTATTTTACTTATCTGTATTGTGGTGTAAATTATTTTCAAGGATACGAGTAAGTTACACTGATTTTTCAACTGATAAGTGATGTCTTTGTACACATTTAAAGTCTTTATAGTTTTGATACTACTAACTTTTAATGTCGTATGTATTATATCTTCACAAAATTTGGCAGAGTTCAGTAAACATTGTAAGTCTTGCACATATTAAAAAAATCGTATTTTTAGTGAAGTATTTTTAATAAACTAAACGAGATTTGTCTGTGAATATATAAAGTATTTTTCACTAGTCCATGTGCAAAGTAATTTTTATGTTAAGATTAAAAATACTTTTCTTCATCTCAAATATCTCAAATTTCATTTGCATAATTTCTAAAACCTCCTAAATACATTTCAGATGTTTCTTTTCACAAAAACTATATTTTATCTGTTTGTTTGTACATGGTTGGTCAAATTAACCAACCTCATAACCACTAAAGAAAAAAATAGAAATAAATTTAAATTACCCTCTTTTTCTTTCTAGAATGACTTCAAATTGTAACATGAAACTACATACATATATCCTAAGTGACTTTAAGCTTGTAATGGTATTGTTACGTCTCCGTTTGTTAATTAACTTTCCGTAACTTCGTTCCGACGAAACTTGCGACACAAGTTCTTTACTTAATAAAACTGGTTTATTCTTTCCGAATACAACTTTCCCGATACACTCAACTTCAACAATCGCGCTAAACAAACGCTATAACAACGAACGTGCTCAATAATACTTCTGACTGCAGATCAATTACTCACTATCTACTCACACGCATCACCTTCCTCTTTTATATACCAGCCTACCCCATCTAGTAAATACTAGAGCATTCGCCAAAGTACAGGATAATTCTAGAAAGTAGAGAGCGTGAGAATCACATGATCTCGATGACGCAACAATATATATATATTTATTATTTTTCATTGTATTGACCTTCCAGCCATGCCTGGCTACC
>NW_013666444.1:214894-217471 GCF_000517525.1 Limulus polyphemus
TTCTGACCGCAGATCAATTACTCACTATCTTCCCACACACATTACCTTCCCCTCTTTTATATACCAGCCTACCCCATCTTGTAAATACTAGAGCATTCGCCAAAGTACAGGATAATTCTAGAAAGTAGAGAGTGTGAGAATCACATGATCTCGATGACGCAACATTATACATCTATTTATAATTAAATTTTATTGTTTCATTGCCCTTTGACCACATCTTACTACTACCATTCATGCCATTATAAGTTGTAAATCACTTGGTTCACTTGGAGCTCATGTTATGTTATCGAATTACATTACTCACGAGCTACTCCAAGCTGCTCACATGTGTGCCTCATGAAACATTTTTATTATATTATTATTATTTATTTTACCTAATTTATCCTTAACTAACCTAAAGAGAGCCCTGTTTTTACCTTTTAGTCATATAATTACTTATAATAATAAGTAAAGAATAAACATGAAAAACAAGAAATAAAGTACTTACCCAGATCTTTTTTTTTCTGTCAACTGTTGGCACACCCACCTGTCACATCTCTTTCAGGATTTGTTAATAGTTCTCTCTTACTCTTAATACCGTATTATGTATAACCAATAGAAAGCCAAAATTTTCATCAATCAAATGATGTATTATATAAGGTTGTTTTCTATGTCAGTACAAGCTTCATTCCCATGGGAAAGATTATAACTAGCTTGGATGAATTTGTAATGGCTCTTGTCACATACTTAGAAAACCAGATAAATTGTGATAGTTAGGAAAAATTGTATGCTATCTGCATGTTATTATTCTGTGTTCTTTGGTTCATTATCTAATAAAATAAAAATTATTTAGTGCACTACTACCATTTGTATAAAAAAGTAGGGTTAAGTGTCGTCAACAGCAAAAAGAAGAAAGTCCGTGTGTATTCTTTACTTATAAAAGTAATTGAAATGTAAAAATAATAGGAATATCATTAGGTTAGTTAAGGTTAGATTAGGTAAAATAAATAAAAATAATATAATAAATATTTTTCACGAGACACACATGTGAACAGCTTGGAGTAGCTCATGGGTAATGTAATTCAATAGCGTAATGTAAGCTCCATGTTCCCTAAGTGATTTACAACTTATAATGGCATGAATGGTAGTAGTTAGATGTGGTACAAAGGGCAACAAAACAATAAAAAAAGGGTAATTTAGATTTGATTTGATTTTTTTTATGATTAGAAGGTCGGTCAAATTGGCCAACCTTGTATAGTTAGGGTAGAGAAAATAACAGATAAAATATTAAGTTTTTCTGAAAAAAATGTTTGAAATGTACTTGGGACATTTTAGAGGTTATGCTAAGGAAATCTGAGATTTTGGGGAGGAAGAAAGTATTTTTAATCTTAACATGAAAATCACTTTGCACATGGACTACTTAAAAAAAAGACTTGATATACATATGGACAAACCTTTTTTTTTTTTATCAAAAATACTTCACTAAAAACTCTGAATTTGTATATGTAAAAGACTTGTAATGCTTACTGAAAGTCTGCCAAATTTTGTGAAAGTACACATGCTTTATTAAAAGTTAGTAGTATCAAAACTATAACGACTTTAAACAAGTACAAAGTGGTCACATGGTCAGTCAATTTGACTGAGCCCCTGTAGAGAGAGTTAAAATAATTTAACCCTTAAGATACAAGTAGGTCAAAGTGTGTATTTTGCAATGATTTTGCAGAGTTAGTTCACAGTTTAATAAAACTACTTTGTTATCAATGTATGCCAATACACTTGGCATCAAAATGTAGTACATAAATCAAATTGTAATACTATATAAAAATTAATTTCTGAATTTAAAAACAAAATATTTAAATAAATTCTCAATCATCACTTTAATGCATCATGTGATTTTTCTTTACTCTGAAATCACACATTTTAGAATTTCTTTCCACCTCTAAGTTATTTTTCAAGTTTCCAAGGGATTACACATTTATATATTAGATATCCTCAAGCTAAAAAATTAAAATTTATAGCATATATTCTTCTTGCTTTAGTGAGTTATATGTTATAAACTGAAATGCATATGTCATATCCCTCCTAGCACATTTAAAAAATCTGAATAACTCTATCTGACATTGTTTTTGACCAATAGAAATAATAGATTTTAATTTACTGATGTCCACATGAAATTAGTTTGTTTTCACAATCAGTTATGAGTTATTTTGTATGTACATAGTATTACGTATTACAATTTATCCTGGATGAGCCCCCAATTTATTACGTAACTTATTATAATTTGAAATAGCTGAGACTGTGCTAAATGATAATTTAGATTTATAAATTAAATAAATGTTGAATGTATCCAATTTATGATAATTGCCAACAAGGTTGATACACACAGTTTTTTTTAATACAAATATATTTCAATATACAAACAATAACACAATTTACAATAATGGTTATTACAAATAATGATTGTTATATATATATATATAAAGATATATAACTTTCATTTTTGCCAATTGCCGAATAGAAAGGCTTTTAGTCGTATTTCTTAATAGTATAAATATATACTATGGTGTTGTTGGGCTTAGGATTCTTCTACAGTAGGTG
>NW_013666444.1:217481-234025 GCF_000517525.1 Limulus polyphemus
TAGGATTCTTCTACAGTAGGTGTCTGTGACTTGTTAGCAATAAGTTCAACAATGAATAAACAGCACACACTTCACTTGTTTTCAAAATAATATATATATTCAGAACAAATTAACGTATGTACAATAAATTCTTCAACACGTATTATATTATAAATACTATATATGTAGCTTAGGCCTATTCAGTTACTTCAGAAATTCAGATGACAAGCTAAGCTATCTTCTGTATTTCTATCGCACTAGTATTCTCTGTGATTCTCTTACAATTGTGGTGCGAGTTACCATAATCGTTTGGTCTTCTTTCTTCCGAAGATCCTCTGTTCCTTTTGTCAAATATCCGCTTTGGCCTATTCAATTACTTTAGAATTTCAGTTGACAAGCTGAACTATTTTCTCTATTTTTATCGCACTATTATTCTCTGTGATTCATTACAATTGTGGCACAAGTTACTGTAATCGTTTAGTCTTATTTCTTCTGAAGATCCTCTGTTACTTTTTTAAAGTACACTCAGTCTGATTCAATTACTTTAGAACCACACTTTGACAGAATAAAATTATTTTTCTTATCTTGTTTTCTACTGTTAGTTTTAGTCTAACTTATTAAACATTATGTCTATGTCAGGCATTAGTCCTATCACTTCTACAGTACTTAACTTCTTGCCAACTTTATTCTCTTTCACTATTATCTGTCTGCTATTCTCGCTCGTCTCATGCTATTTTTCTCTTTATCACTTAATCATCTGTCTGCCTTCTATATTCTCGAAATTGTGAAGTTTGATATTCTAAACATCACTGAATTATTAACAAAACCTCTTACAATTGTCTGCTTTTAACTCTTATTATAATAAAATTAAACAATAATATAACATTTGCTCACAAACCAAACAGTCTTTTATATCATGATAATGATCTATGTACAAAAGTTTTACAAACTTCCAAACAATATTGAGTCCTCTACCTAATCTGGAACTTCCTTGATATCTTGTCGAGGGTTCACCTTGAATGAATTAATTTTGAGTTAATGTTGATACAATTCACTTAAAAGGGAGCTATCTAGCTCTGTTCTTTGTTCTTTGCCGGCCAAACATGCCAAGTTATCCACTGATGAAGTTATATAATATTTTCGTAAAAATACTAATGTCGATGTGAATTTGCTGAATTTGAATGTTTGTAATATTCAAAATCTATATATATAGCAAACCAATATATATATTGTCTTTTGGCACATCATTTTGGTAATATTTATAGGCAATTTAAGAGAGTAGGCAGAAATTTTGCAATACAGATTTAACAGTATAAGTTATGTGCATTTCTAAATATAAATTTAACTTAAAGAAATGTCAATATTTTATTTTCTAAATTGCATGTTTAAAATAAATAAAAAAGTAAGTAAAGTACTAACAACACCTCTACAAAAAAGTATGGTTAACTCATTGAGACATCAAGAGAAAAAAGTATAAGACTCATACTAATTACTAAATTTCTTGTTTTTTATGCTTATATCTTTTATTTATTGTTTTCAAATCAACTAAAATGTTAAAAAGAAGAAACTTGTGAGGTTAGATAAAAATAAATTGAATAAAAGAAAATACTTCCAAGTACAAGCATATTTCATTAGAGCAGCATTTTGTAATTTGACCAAAAATTCTGGGAATTCAATTTTTTGTTTACACAATGCTTCCACTCTGTGATATTTTGCTTTGGTAATAAATCTAAATGACTGGGAGATTTGAAACGTGTTAGCTCTAGCTGTAGGAATAAATAGTGTGTAACTCTCTAATAGTGCGCAGTCATTCTGGAAAGAATAAAAGGTAACTTATATTTTTTTTAATTATGTGATGGTTATTAAATCAGTCCAATAACCCGAGCCTGTATATAGAGTTAAGACAGAAAAAGTAAACAGATATAATCTAAAATTTTACTGAAAACTTTTGATATATCATTTAGAATATTCTAGAGGTTATGCATAAATTCATGTCTACTAGAAGTTTGCCAAGTTTCATTAAGATACACTTACCACATTAAAAATTATAGTATGCATAGTTTTGTTATTACATTATAGTTGAAAGGTTGGTCAAAGTGATAGAGGCAGCACATGGAGGGTTAAGTTGATTGAAGTATGTGCCCTGGTGAACAGAGTTTTAACCTGAATTCCCACCTAGTCTCAGCTATGATTTTTGAGAACAAAAAGTTATAAAGTGCATTTGAGTGTGTCTTTAAAAGTTAGGAACTTTTTAAAAATTGTCTTTTTAAAAACATTTACATGTACATTTTTGTTACAATGATGATGTAGAAATACTTTTTTAAGTCTCACATTATAACAAAAAGTTATAAAGTGCATTTGAGTGTGACTTTAAAAGTTAGGAACTTTTTAAAAATTGTCTTTTTAAAAACATTTACATGTACATTTTTGTTACAATGATGATGTAGAAATACTTTTTTAAGTCTCACATTCTACGTGGTCGGTCCTTAAAGATTTTGATGCTTTCAAGATCATGAAACTTACTATGAAGTAAATTAATTAATTAATTATAGTTTATTGTGCCAGAATTGAAGATTTATTATTTTTTCAGTACCATCTTAGGAAATTAATTGTTCATACCTTGAAACTGGAATTTATATAAGTAACTTAATGTTCATACTTAACAGTTATTATTTTAAAAACATATGATAATTAATTTAAGGAAACATTTTATTTTCATGTTACATGTTAATATGATAAATACACCTACAAATAATATTTTTAGCTAAGAAATGTGTAAATTTAATATTACATTACAGCATATTATAAAAAGTATGGTTTATAGAAACTGTTGCCTTATTATATTTATTAATTAGCTTTCATTGCTCAATAAATGTACTAATAGAGCCTTATAAGAGCATGCTTGTATTCTTTGATAAATTGTTTAGGCAGTGTATTCATGATGAAACTTTGTAGAATGGACGGCAACTGTCTGTTGTAGAGACACAAGTGAAGAGGATGACGTTTTTGAAGGCGAAAAGCGTAAGACTTTGAGAAACGTTATCCTCTACACTTGTGTCTCCACAACAGGCAGTTGCTGTCCATTCTAAAAAGTTTTAGCATGTTTTTATTTTTTTCGAAAACCCCAGTTACATGTAAGGAAGGTACACATTGCTTAAATCAAACAGAGAAACTGAAGGAACTAGAGATAGATTTACATGTCAAAATTGTTACTTTTACTATAGTAGGTACAGTAATAAATACGAAACTCTACATTTATTAATTGCTATATACTCTTCTTGCCAAATAATGTTGAACTGAATATTTTTATAATTAAAATATTCAATATATTTAGGTTCGTGAAGCAGCTCAAGCTCTCCTTTTAGCTGAACTTCGCAGAATTGGATCTAAAGGCAGAAAAATGGTAGTAGATGAATGGGCTTCATTCCTACCTAACTATGAAGAACCTTATTCAAGTCACTCTTCTCAAAATATTTCTTCAAACCAATCTAGTCCTGGAATATCTAACTTTAAAATCCAAAATGAAAACTCTAGTACATCATCTGTATCTAAGATAGAAACTCAGCAACAGACTAGAAATGAAGAACAGTCTTCAGAGGAAGATGATGATGAAGATGATCAAGGTTTGGATAGTAAGTACTATGTAAATCCAGTTGTAAAAATTTATATTATTAGCAACAAATTCATGTGGTTCAAATCATAATCATTATGAACAAGACAACCACAAAAGTGATGAATGACAACATATTCTTGAATGTTTTAGAATATATTTATTCCATTTTTGGCAAATTCCTTTAGTAAATGCAAAACAATAATTACAGATAACAATGCAACAATTGAATCGAAATGTTTGTACAACCATAAACATTCATAATGAGAATGTTAAGAACCAGAAAGGAAAAACTAAAAAGTAATGAGTGTAAAACCAGTAACTGAACTTGACTCTAAGCCCAGAATAAATATATCAGCACTTGTACCTGGTTATTGAAAATAAAATTAATCAGGCTTAAACCAGCAGAAATTGCTTTTTATTTAAGCTAGGGAGATGTTTTTAGTAAAGCTGAAACTTTGAAAACCATTGAATTGCATATCCAGTAGTTTGAATGTGTATGTAGATAGCAGGGATATAAAGGATATGATAAAAAGTGATAAATTCTCTAGGACATATCCATGTGTTAGTGGATGCGTACAGGCACATGGCATTTGATTTTTCTCAGTGACATTGAGATCATTCTTGGACTAAATAGGGTCAGTGAGTGATCCTTGAAATGGAAAAAAAAATTTTATTTGATGTAATGGCTTAACCCTATTTACACGGGTCAAAGGCCATGTCATCGCATTTGCTGACTCACATTCAAAATTTTATTCAACTACTATTTTATGAATTTATATCAGTAAGTTTGGTATCAAATTGTACATTATAATTTAAATTTGAGTATTATATATGATTTAATTTGTTAATTTAAAAGTAAATATTAAAAAACACCTAAATATCTATTTTTGTTTGTCATGTGGTAAGTTGAATGCAGCATTGATTCAAATTAGATGTTTGTGAATAGTCAACATTCAAAAAATAAAAAGATATGAGAAAAACATTACTTAAAAAATCCTAAAACTTAATAACAAAACCTTATATTTTGCATATGAAAGCCTTGTAATGTTTACTGATAATCTTTAAAATTTCATGAAGATACATTAATTTAAAAGTTATAGTATTAAAACATAAAATGGTTACGAAAGAGTTAACTCTTTCTGGTCTTGTTTGTATTCAAGTCACTCCAACTGCACACACATAACACAATTCTCAAAATTGTATCAAGAATATAATTATATTTCAACAACATTTTGCACAAAAATATTTTAGAATTGATGTGTTAAAATTTTCTTTTGTGTCTTAACTTTAGGTCTCTCAACTGTGTACATTGCACTTCTAAATGCTTTTTTTACCTTTTTTTTGCTCTCTCCTAAGCTTATATTTATTTCTACTAATTTTTGGTCAGCTGAACATTTATGTTTTATGCCTTCCGTTTATCCAACTGTGAACGTATTAGTTGAACTCTCATTTACTTTCATATCCATGAAGGCTTTGTGAACTTTTAATTGTTCTCAGTTGTAAACATAATACAGCTAAAACTATTAACTATCAGAGGGTATTTTTAAGCTTTAACACTTTTTTTATTAAGAATAAAGTAGTACCTGGAGATTTTCTTATAATTTTTAATGATGTTGTTTTCATTTCTGATATCTTTTTTTGTAAATCAGATTGAAAAGTAGGGAATATTTGTCTATGACAAAACATAAAGTAAGGATATTTAGGTTCAGTAAGTGTGATAAAATTAAGACTATCATTACAAACTATATGGATGAGAAAAAACTTCTTTTTTTTATTGAACATATTGTTAAATTTATTGCATTAAAACAATATGCTCAAATAAAATAAATTCTTATTAACCAAAACAAATTGAAGACTAAAAATTATGGTTTGTCTGAGCAATAATGATTTATAGAGAACAATTTACATTTAATTTCTTACTTTTTTGAGGGGTGGTGGATAAAATAGGGAAGATGACATGCTAAGAGAAAATGTGTCAAGTGGGTCACACTAGTGGAAATTCTGGATTTTTTTAAATATTGCCTTGTAGGATTAAGAACTTCAAACTTTTATACTATTAAAATATGGATTATTAGCTAACATTTTATGTTATTCTAATTGGTATAGATAAATAAATAAAAAATAGTTTAATAAAATTTTGAATGTAAGACACTAAAACCTCGTGTCATGTGCAGTAAAGGATATCCGAGGTGATAGGGTTAAAGAGCTATTGAATAGAAATTCAGACCCCTCCTGCTACACCCACCTGTCACATACTCTCTTTCATAATTCATTGATAGTTCTCTCTTACGTTTCATTATATATTACCCATAACCAATAGAAAGTCAAAGATTTCAAATATCAAATGATGTATTGTATAACGTCTTCTGAACAGATAATCGTCAATTTTTTTCAGAGTGCAAATATTTTCCTATGGGAAAGTTAACGACTAGCTTGAATGAATTTGTAACGGCTCTTGTTGCATAGTTAGAAAGCCAGAAAAATTTTGAGAGGTAAGGAAATTTGCCTACTTTTTGCATGTTATTAGTCTATATTCTTTGGTGCATTATTTAGTTAAATAAAAATTATTAAGTGCATTACTATTAGTACTATGAAAAATCAGGCTTAACTATCATCAACAATCAAAAGCAAAAATAAAGAAGATTGGGTAAGTACTTTATTTCTTGTTTTTCTTACTTATTCTTTATTTATTATTATAGAAGTAACTAAAATCTGAAAATACGGATCTTTTTAAGTTATTTAAGATTAGATTACGTAAAATAATAATAATACAATTAAAATGGTTCACGAGGCATGCACACATGCGAGCAGCTTGTAGTAGTTCGTGGGTGATGTAATTCGATAGCGTAACGTGTTCTGCACGTTCTCTAAGTGATTTACAACTTTTTATGGCACAGACAGTAGTTAGGCATGGTTCAAAGGGCAATAAAACAATAAAATATATTTATAAATAGATGTATAATTTTATGATAACTTTGGTTTATTTTGATTTCTTTGTTCGGTACAAGGTCGGCTGAATTTACTGATCCCGTATTGAGATAGGGTAGAGAAAATAATAGATAAACTATAAAGTTTTACAGAAAAAAACGTTTGAAATGCATCTTGGAGGTTTTAGGGATTACACAAAGGAAATTTGAGATTTTTGAGATAAAGAAAAGTATTTTTTTATTTTAACATGAAAATATACTTTGAACACAGATTATTCAAAACAAATACTCAATATATTCGTGGACAAATCTTTATTTTATTTGATTAAAAATACTTCACTAAAAAATATGTTGTATCCTGAACTATAAATAGTTCTTTTTTTTTAACCTGTGCTCACAAGCCACTTATATAAATACCTTATTCATTGAGGCCTCGAAAAATAACGAAGATTCAAGTAATGTGACATCAACAATATTAGTTAAATCTCAACAACAATCAATTGCAAATGCAATGTATGACTCTTACCAAGTAACCAAACTTGTCATAACTATCGTCTTTAAAATAATTACTTTAACTCTCTTGTTATGAAAAAGTAAACAACCTTTAAATATTAACTCACAAAATATATTGAGTAATAGCGCTTATATAAACAGTCATATATATCCACCATTATCTATCACACGTTGTGACAATAATCTTTAATAGTTTTATCACATTAAATGTAATAACAATTATATGTAATGAAGAATTAGTTTATTTAGTTTTAGTAAAATTTACTGAAAATTTATAAGGAGAAACACATGGAACTGTATTAGTCATACTTTCAGCTTAATTCAAAAATGTAGAATAGTTTAGGATTAAACAAGTAATTTAATCATGAATTGTTTTACATAAATATGTCTGTCGTATTAAAGAAAGAGTAGTTCAAAAATACCTTTAAGAACCCAAAATAAGCTTAAAATAAGAAGAGTAGTTTCCTGTGAAAATAATTGATTAGGAAGTTCCACAAATTGCTTGGCTCTAAACATGGCTTTCCTTGTTCATTTGTTTCTCTTCAGCTTGGATTCATATTTTGAAGAATGCCTACTTCACAATCAGAGGAGTAGCAGTTTTGGAAGTTTATGTGCTATAAGTTTGGCTTAAGTGTTTGCTTTGACCTTTTCAAAGTGTTTAAAAAGATTTTCTGGAAATGATTTGAAGGTCAATGGTGATGATGCACAATGACAACAAAATACTAAATGTTTACATAAACAACAGAGCCTTTCTTACACGAAGCCTTTTCTTTTTGTTTGACATTGCTTAATTATACCATACAAGGAATGGATAGTACAAAAGTTGTGTGATTCTCTCTAATGAGGTGATTCAGGTTTTTTATCTTTTCAGGCAAGGATTTTATCATTTGTACAGAATAAAAGTTTTGTTTTTTTGTCACAACATTTCATCAAATTTAGCTAGCATCATCAGGTGACATGCAAGAACTGAGGCTAACAGAAATTAATTTAAGATAAAATAATCATGAGTATCTGTAACAGTAATAATGTACAAGACGTGATTCAAATGAGGATTTTATCAGCTCTACAGAATAAAATTTTTATTTTATTTTGTCACATTTCACTAGGTTTAGCTGGCATCATCAGATGAGATTCAAGAACTGAGGCAAACAGAAATTAATTTAAAGAAGATATTCACATAAGTATCTATAATAAGAATAATGTAAAAGGCATATTATTCAAAAGTTGCATAATTAAGAAAGCATTTATCAATAAACTGTCAAATATACCGATATGAAAATAAAGCTTTAATGCTTGAGCATAAGTATGAAAATTTGTTTTATATACAAGAGATAGAGAGAGAGAACAATTAAAATAAATATAAATGAACACCTTTGTATTTTTTTTAAGAAAATATATGTTTTATATTATCATTAACAACTGGGCTTCTTTTATTTTTTGTATATTAATGTTTTATTATTTTCTGAGGATTTTTATCTTGGAAGAGTCAAAAGAATGATTGTTTCTAGACATGCGTTTATAAACATGAGATAGATTTTAAATGTTCCCACAAGCAAGTAGAAAACTGTCTGTTTATCTCACCAGTGTAACAGCTTTTGTAATCTGTATATTCTATTGCATACATATTTCCTGATGTTACATTGTCAGTATACTTTTTGGACAGCAGTTGACCAATTTTTCCAAGGTAAAAATGTAATTTATACTTTAATGTGAATTTTTTTTTCTCTCTGAGTGCTTTTAACCAAATTTTTTTAATAGAAGTTTGGGATGAAAGTTAACACATAATAAGCAGGTTTATCAAGTGTACCTGATGATGACTAAACCTTGTCGAAATGTTGTACATTTGCTGTTATGTTAAACTTATATTAAAGTTTTTCTTCATTACCCATTCAAGCCGTCTCCAACCATTATTAGTCTCAAAGTGGGTTCCTTGTCATCGAATTTAACAACAAAACTGTTGTACAAAACACTGAAATCTAAATATTGATTTTTTTTAGATTTTTTTGAAACAGGCAAGTTTGGAACTTATGATTTTATTTATATGAACAGCAGTTTTTAACATATCTAATTTTTGACATTGATCACAAAGTGAATTCCAAGTAGTATAAAGTCCACTGTGAGTGGTCTTATGACATATGGATGTTTGAAAGTCTACATTTGTATTTTTAACAAGAATATTTAGGAATGACAATTTGTCATGAACTTTGTTTTCTGTTGTGAATATTTTGTTTGGGTTTATCTAGCTTAGGTTATAGAAAAAGTCATAAATGATATCAGAGTTATTGAAAGCTGATCAAATGTTTTCACCTTACTGGAACCAAAAAGTGTTTGTCAAATGAATTTGAAAAAGCATTGTCATTAATTCATATCATGATTATATATTGACAAGTACTGGGGCTGTAGGATATCCCAGGCATAATATAATTTAAAACTTAAAACTAGAAATTGGATGATTTATCTGCATGAGAAGTGGGTCTCTTATGGTGTTGATGTTTACTTGAAAATTAGGATTAAAATTGTTTTGATAACATTTCAGAGCAGCATTTATTACTTCAAGGACAGTGACTTGAATGAAGAAACTTTTACATGAAATGTGACTAATTGAACAAAATGACTGAATTCTCCCAATTTTTTGATAAACATTTCAAAGTTTTTAATGAAGTAGGAAGCACAAGAAATGTATTCAGAAAACATTCAAATGAGGATTTTCCTATAGTTATACTTGTAAGCTTTGTATGCTGAAACAATAGAGCATAAATGGAAACCAGGTATGCGAGTTTTTGGGAGGCCATAAATTTGAGGGGTATGGGGGATGAATAAATTGGTATAGATCAGTAGAAAGTTGAGATGATTTATGTAATTGTAAAATAAAGTGTTTTAATTTCTTTTCTCTGTTAGTTTCCATTTTTGGGAAATGAGATGAATCATTGAGGAGTGTGTGCATCATTTGCTGGTATATTATTCTATTCACGATAACAACAGCATAATCTTTGTCAAATTTAAGTAAATTACAATTTTATCATATTTAAATAGATTTTTTTGTGCTTAATATTCTTATAGAGAAGTTAATTTCAGCATTCTTGGTTTGTCAAGAAGATATGAAATTTATAAACAAAAGACATGAAGAACATTTGGGAGAAAGAAAAAATGGGTAATTGTAGGTTCTGGAGGAAAGTACATTGTTTATTTACGGAAAGATCTTTATTAATTTTACTTTGGGAATGATATCAAAATAACTTGTAACAGATTTGTGAATTGGAAGCAACATCAAAAGAGGTAGATTTATTTGATGAATTAAAACATTCCTGAACAGCTGTTTTTCTAGCAAAGTCTTCTATTCTTATCTGAAGTTCAACTTCGGAGAGACTTAACCATCTTATGAATATTTAACTGCCAGCTGAAAAAGTTAAAACAGCTTGTTATTTTTTCCAATGTAGTGAAAGGGACATAGGCCTATTCACTTAAAAATATGTGCCTATTTAATCTTCACAGTACCTTAGACTGTCTGTCAGTAAATATTTTGCTTTGATAGATGAAATTAGTATTATTAAATAAGAATACTAATCTTCATGAGTCAAAGCTGTTTTTATATTTTGATATTATTGGGAAATAGTTTTATTTAATTTTGGTAGCAGTCTGTATTCACAGAAGAGTTTGCTGTAATTTTCGTATTATTTTGGCAGATTGGAAATGAAAACTTGTTAAATTGTACAGTACAAAATTAGGAAATATGTGATGATAATGACACTTTTGTAGAAAAAGAATATCTAATCTGGATTTCTAGTAAGAAGGTAGTTTTTTTTTCTGCATATGATGAAAGCTATTTTTCACAGAAGTACCAAAGTTAGTAGCAAAATGTTTGTTGAAGGAATTATGAGAAATTATACTATTGTTATAACAGGGGATAAATTTAGTCCTATGAAGAGTAGAAATATTCTCGAAATAGTTTTGTCATTAGATTTAAGATCAGGTGGAGATGGTTATAAAATCTTAGACCAAGAAATGTTGAAAATAGATTCTCGATGATGTTGAAATTTTTAACAACTGAAAAATAATATGAATTAGATATTAGAAATTACTAAAAGAAATATATATATATATGAAAGATGGTTTTTATCAGTTGTACAGAATAAAACTTCTGTTTATTTTGTCACAACATTTCACTAGGTCTGGCTGATATCATCAGATAAGATACAACAATTGGTGCTAACAAAAATATTCTACAAAGCATGTGATTTAAATAAATATAAATATGTAAGTAAAGTTTTAAGGCTTGAGCCTAAGTATGGACATTTGTATTATATACAAGAGAGAGTGATTAAAATGGATACAAATGAACACATTTGTATTTGTTAAGAATAGGGTTTTGTGTTTTTATTAACATAGCTTCTTTTAGTTTTTGTTTGCTAATAGTATCTTCTCTGCTGAGGTGTTTTGCTTTAGAAAAATCAAAAGAATGATTGTTCCTAGATATGTGTTTTAGAAAGCAGTTGACCTGCAGGATGATTTTTTTCTTACCAGGTTATTCAGGTGTGACACTTGCTGTGTTTTTCAGAAGCCTCCTTTAAATTATTATGAGGTAATTTACCCACATTTTCCCAACTCATTACCTCTGTCATACCTAAATATCCTTTTTAAAAGGTATTGTTAATGTCTTCTTGGTTTACAGTGTCTGTTTTAATTATAATAATATTTTCAACTTTTTTTTTCTATTCTTCTGGTCCTAATGCTGAGTTCCTCGATTTTGTTTGGAGCAGCAGTAACTCTGGATTAGTCTTACATATGGTAGTTTAAGGTACACCTACATACCTAGTCACAAAAGTACTATTTGAAAGTTTAATATCTGATGCATTTGCCTAGTATCATGTGAACTCATTACCCTATTCTTTAATACTTTCTCATTTCTCATTCCTATAAATTGGTTTATGATATGGTTCTTGGACAATTTAAAGTGAGGGATAGGAAATTGTCATTAGCATTTCTGCTCCCTCATTCCTTGGCAGTTGTTTGAATATACACTGTAGAACTTCAAATCCTTCTGTGGTATTTTTAATCTCCATTTTTTCAGAGAGGTGTTAATGATACAGAGATGTGTGTCTATGCCTTAATTTTACACCATCGGTGATGTTCTATGTTAAACCTTTGGTTATGTATTTTTGCTCTGCAGTGCAATTTCCATTGCAGGAGGCACTTTTGAAATACACTGTCAGTGTTGTCTTGCTTTAAATGCTTTTTCAACTCCATAATCTGTGCACAATTGACAGATTCAAGCAACTCTGTTGACTAACCCAAAAGCACAGAAATGTGTGGATGTCTACAAATGGTAAAGTATAAATTTCTGTTTGTATTTGCATTTTGCAAAAGAACTGGTATGTTGACTTGTATGTGTGGCTAGAAGCTTTGTTTTGTTGGAGCCATAATTTATTGGCATCCAATCTGTACAGAAATGATTTTTCCTCACAGTATATCATTGTCAACATGTTATCCTGATAGTATACAGACTATATGGATGTATAACTTTCAGTTATAGTTGTAACCTGCAATCATAATAAATAATTTGAATAAACTTTCATGATGTACTCTGTACCATTTTTTAAATTTGTATCATTAGCATGGTAATAAATTGATTGGGCCTTAAATAGACATATGCTTTGACTGATGTTACAGATGTGCCAGATAGTACTAGTTCACTTTTCAATAGTTAACTTCCCATTTGCTTGTGTACATTGAGAGATGCTTATTATTATGGGTGTTGTGTCACATTTGTAGACTATAGTCTACAGAATTATCTTTTTTTACAGTTCCAAGGAAGGTGTGCTTGATAGCCAGTTGCGATATAGACTATTTTATCAGTGTTGGAATCATACTTTCTCTTACTTTAGTGATACAATTCAACACTACAGACACACCTTTCTTTGCAAAACTAAATTTTCATGTCGAGCATGCTTTTATAGTTGTAAAACAGTTGTACTTAACACAAGAAAGTGCTGTAATATATCCCTCCCTGAAGGGATTAGTTTTAGGTGTTGTCTGCACTTGTAGGTCAGCTCACTCCAGTTGAATGGAACAAGAGCATCAAGGCTTTTTAATCTGTTTAGTTACAAGCTTTGGGGATGACCAGAGGCAAGGTGATTAGTGTACTGTGAAAGTTCAAAAGCAAAAGTAATACAATACGATGTTAAGTGATTGGACTAAAGGTGGAATGAGACACTTACTAAAACTTATCACATAAATGAACTTTTTAACTGAGCTTTTAGTTGCAAGTGATAGATTCTGTTCTAAAGAAGAAAAAGTGTAAAGAACATAGAAAATGTTAGATTACTGAGTTAGCCAAAAGAAATTGGTATTTTTAAATATGTCACAATAACTTGATTAGAATAATAATAAAAGTTTTTATTTTATTTAAATATAGATTTTTTTAAGTGGTTGATATGTAAAGATGTATTAGTATCCTATGGCTGTTTAGTAAACTAAACTTTCAATATAAAATTGTGTACATGTAGATTTTTATAAGTATCAATTCTCTTACTCGGAGATAAACTTTCTGAAAACTTAAATCTTAAGTTTAGCATTTGATGTATGTGTATTGAAATTAAATTTGTGCAATTATACTTATTTTAATCTTTTAACAAATCATTTTGTCATTGTGAAATTATTTTTGTTATTATAAAGATGCTAGTTATTTATGCTCTTTTCTTACTTGCAGTCGAGAATAACAGCAAAAAGCCATCATCAGCAACTGAAGGAAGACGTAGACAAGCAACAGCAATTGTTTTGTTAGGTGTTATTGGAGCAGAATATGGTCATGAAATAGAACAAAGTAAACGTAAACCTGCAGAAGAGCAAAAAAAGAGGAGTGTTGTAGAAGGATTTGGCCTTTCAAATTGCTCTTTAGCCAGGAATACTAGTAAGTAAAAATAATTTAAATGTGAATTTATGAAATTATAAGTTTAGCTTCAGAGTCATACAAAACTAACAGTTGCAGTGCATTAAACTGATACTGAAATTAATATTAAGGATGAGAAATATTTGTACTTTATTTTGTTTGTACATCTATTTCATTTTGTTGTTCGTAATAAATTACATTAGGACAAAAAAAAATTTTGTTGCTGGTTCACCTTGAAATATTCTCCATTAAAAAAATTACTATGATGGGTTAAAATACATTTTTGTTTATTTAAGTGTATCCAAATAGATGAGCTTAAAGAAAGGATAGAAACACAAAGTATATGGGTAATTAATTTCAAATTAATCTTGCTTATGGCTCTGGCATTATTATTTGTTAAAACTATTTGATGACGAGGAACCCACTTTGAGACTAATAATGCTTGGAGATGGCTTGAATGGGTAATGAAGAAAAACTTTAATATAAGTTTTTCTTCATTACCCTTTCAAGCTGTCTACAAGCATTTTTAAAACTATGCTTTTAGTTTTTATTATTCTATTTTATAATTACGTGAAACACTGTACTATCTAACCAGGCAGAAAACTGCTAAATATGAATAATTTCACTAAATAACATGTAACAACTAGCCTAAATATTTACTAATTTATTACTGTTATTGGTATGTCAAATAAATGTCAACTGACAGCTTTCAAAGCTAGGACAATAATCGTTAAACAAGTTTCACATTTGCCTCGGTTTGTTAAACCAATCTGTTAAATTCATTTATAACTGATGTCTCAACTTATGCAAGTTGAAATGGTTGTATCATTAAATATAAAAGTTATTAATAACAAACAGTTTTATTTTGTACAACATGTGAATGTTTGATGTTATTCACAGGAAAAATTAAGAAATCAAAGAGAAACATTTCTACAAGTATTGTTCTTCTTATAACAGTGTTTTATTTTTGTTTTAGTCCTGCATGACTCTTTCAGTTTTAGTAATCAGATTGTTGCCAATTCTAGAAGAAAACTTGGTGGTGATTGAAGAGAGTATGTTTGATAGCTCTCAAACTTCTGGTTAATCTCCTTTGGATTTGTCCATAGACCGCTCACATGTTTGTATATAGGAAAATCTAAATTTTCTGCCATTTGACCTCACTTTAAATTGGTAATTTTATACTCTCTTTAAATATTCCAAGGGCAAATGTCTAAAGAAGTAGCACCAAGTAGTGAGACTACACCAATCTGTTAAGGTTATCAGGTAACTGACACCACACAGCAAATCTTGTTGAACCCTATTTATTCTATTATTTTTTGTGAGTTATATAAATTGAAACTGTTTTAAACTTTTGTTTAGTTTAATTTTACATTGTAGTAAAAACTTCAATGGATGAATAGTTGTCTTCTTTGTTTTTGTTTCTGTCAACAAAGGAAAAACTTTTTCTTGATTATTTGCTGCACCTTATGTTCAATTGAAATTTCTTTGTTTCATTTATTCAAAACTGAAGCATAATTTTTTACTGACCACAGAATTTTATATGATTCCAAAAAGATTAAGTCTTGCCTCTTCAAGACTTTAAAACAGGTTACTTTTTTCTATTACATGCTTTTCATAAACATTCAGATCCTCTAGCAAAAGCAACTGATTCATTTATTTTTAAAAAATCATCATTTTGCTGACACGACAGTTCTTGCACTACACCTAATCTCGGGAGCTTTCTTCACTTGTAAAGATTTTAGCACTGTAACATTTGTTTATTCCTCTATGGCAGAGGCAAAATTTTCTTACAGTAACTTAATTCTTCGGGTTTTTAGAATGTTACAACAGTTATTTCAAATTCAAGAGAAAAATTGTTGATTGCTGAAGTGCTAGGAGTTAAAGAGAGGAGAAAATAAGATTGTTATAGAACAAGCTACAACTTTTCTGGTAGTATATGTGTGTGTGTTTCCAGTTTTAGTGCTGTTGAATTTTTAAAAACAAATGTCTTACTGCACTCTTTTATTCAACATTTTTTAGTTTGAGCTTTTGTTGCTTTTACCTCTGCTTTCTACAACTTCCCTGTGTTTTGAGTATACTTGTGGTTTCTTTCATCTGCTTTAAGAGATGTAGTTATATTATTGGAATATAAAAAATGTACTGTTATGCTTGTATCTCAGAATCTAGACCTTTCATCATTTATATAGACGTGTTTAACTATTTGCTCATAGGAGGATCAGTACGCATGCCACTTTTTTGCAGAATTACATAGCAAATTTAAACTACTGTTGCGCCAGCGAGATTACGTGACTATTTTAACGCCACCTATTTTCTAGAAGTATCTTGTTCCTTCGTGAATGCCCTAGCATTTACAAGATATATATTTGTCTGGTATATATATATATATATATATATATATAAGACGCTCACAATGTGACAATATTGTAATGTGTATGTAGATAGTGAGTAATTGAACTGCAGTCAGAAGTATTGTTTACGTTCGTCTATATAGCGTTTGTTATAGAGCGACTGCTGAAAATAAGTGTATCGTAAAGTTGTATTCGGAAAGAATAAACCAGTTTTATTAAGTAAGAACTTGTGTCGCTAAAGTTTCGTCTGAACGAAGTTACGGAAAGTTAATTAACAA
>NW_013666444.1:234796-237695 GCF_000517525.1 Limulus polyphemus
GGTATATAAAAGAGGGTGACAACGTGACAGGACAATAATGTGTGTGTAGATAGTGAATAATTAAACTGCAGTCAGAAGTATTGTTTACGTTCGTTGATATAGGGTTTGTTATAGAGCGACTGTTGAAAATAAGTGTATCGTAAAGTTGTATTCGGAAAGAATAAACCAGTTTTATTAAGTAAGAACTTGTGTCGCTAAAGTTTCGTCTGAACGAAGTTACGGAAAGTTAATTAACAAAGGGAGACGTAACACTACTTTATTATCAGCATATGTCAATAAGTTTGGCATCAAAACATAGTTTATAATTCAAACTTTTATTTCATTTGAGTTTTGATTTCTTAATTTCAAAAGGAAATATTTAAATATATTCTCAGTCTTCACAAATCTGTGTCATGCAGAGCACCTGCTCTCTTATCTTCCTATTTTCTTTTAACCTGATGTGCATTTTAGTGTCCATCAAAGTAGATACATACTATAGATATTTACAAGCCAGAATGTAAAATTTGATTATCCAATGTTTTTGCACTGCTAAGATATCACTATATTTGTCACATCCACAAGACACACCCTTCCATTTCTCTGTGTCTTTTAAGGCATGCTTTAATTCTCTTTAACGTTGCTATTGAACATGATGAATTTGCTACCTGACAGTGTTAGGGTAGAGAAAGTAAGAGATAAGTTTTACCAAACAAAATTTTGATACTCATTTAGAAGGCTCTAGAATTATGCAAACAAATTAGAGAAACTGTAAAATAAAAAGAATATTTATATTTTTAGCATGAAAATAATCTTTTACTTGCACTGACTCAGTAAAGGCTTCATAAATTCACAGATAAAACTTTAGTAAAAGTACTATTGAAAAATCTGAATTTTTGTGTACAACAGACTTGTGATGTTTTCTAAGAGCATGCCATATTTTGTGAAGATGCACTTTGTACATTTAGAGTTTTAGTATGTGCAATTTCACAACTACCTGGTAGCTACAAGATTGGTCAAATTGACTGACTATTCTGCTTAAGGTTAACAAAGAAAGACGATTTTAAAATTTTTGTTTTGTTTTGTAACCCTCAATAGTCAAGGTAACAGAAACAGTTTTGCGCTTTACTGATCTTTCTCCCAGCTTGTCAAGCATAAATCTGGTGTTCTTCAGAGACCAAAAAATTATAAAATACTGTTTTAATTTTCCTTTGAACAGTTTTTTTTATTGTTCTGTATGATTCTATTCAGTAGATTTATATTATTCTACATGCATAACAAAGTATAACATATTTATCTTTTAAATTATAATAGTCTTATGGTTAGGGCACACAACTTGCAATCTGCATATCGAGGGATCAAAACCAATCACCAAGCAATACTCACCATTTTATCCATGGGGTATTATAATGTGATGTCAATCCTACTATTCATTGGTAAAGTACACCCGAAGAGTTGATAGTGGGTGGTGTTGACTTGCTGCCATTTATCAAATCTGTTTCTTCAAAATTAGGGACTGTTGTCACAATTAGTTCATAGCATATTACTGATAAAGCCTTTACATTTTGGGTTTTTTATAGTAATTCTCAACCATATGGATGTATCTATGTTTACTCATTTTTGAACTTCTGCCACAATATCTGAGAAAACTGCTTGAAAATTTGCGTGAAGGATATTAACAAAGAAAAGAATTTTGAAATTATTATGAAGGTTTGAATTAACTAATTTATTACAAAATCTATACTAACATGTAAGGGGTCATTCAAAATAATAATCAAAATTCATATTTTTGAAATTCAGTCTTTATGTGTAGGATCAAAGGGGCGTTGTGTGCTCTCAAGACTGAATCAATGAAGGAATACTTCAAAATAAGTATCTGTGTTTATATTTTCAAAACTTTCATATTGAAGCTCCTCTGATGAAGGATCAAGGGGAACTTGGAAGGCTTTCAGGATAGGCTGTGTGGACTTACTTGAGAACTGATAAAAGTGAATAAAGGTCATTCAAAAGAAAGCATGCAAAAATCGTTTCTATAGTTGTTGCTTCCCTATGAAGTTTTTTCGAGAATTTACTGATTTATATGATAATGATTTGAACCTTTTCACCTTAACATATAAACAAATTTTGTTTATTGCTTAGTTGGATTATTACATAATAGAAAATATATTACTTAGAACAACTTTTATAGAATATTCATTATTAGTATAGACTACTAAAAATACAAAAAATAATCCATTGTGAGTTTCAATTTATTTCAAAAATTATTATTGTTTTATTATTTCAGTTTATGGACAGTAGCACTTTCCACAAATGCTCTTATCTCTGTGAGAAATAAATATAATATTTTAAAGGTATTGTATAGGAATATTGCAATATTTAGTTTAATATTATAGTATATGTAAATAAAAAAATGTGGTTATTTGATTCTAGAATAAGCATTGCTCTTTTAAAATCGTTTTATTATCTGTTTTTAACAGCTCATGCTTTTAAGATTAAAAATAATTTTATGCATCAGAAAATGTTCAAATTTCACATGTGAAATCTTTCTAATGTCCAGATAGTTATCAAACATTTCTTAAGAAAATACTTTATATTTTATCTTTTATTTTCAGTAACAAATCTCTGTATGGATTTGGTATATTTGACCGATCTCATATCTACCATAAACAATTAAGAAATAGATATAAGTTGTTCCTCTTTCATTCTAGAATGATAACAAATTATAACACAAAAACATGTTTAGACTAAATAGCTTAGATCTCATAACATTATACATTTATATATATATATTTATTATATTGACCTTTCAGCTGTGCCTGGCCAACAATACAAAAGTTACAATGCACTCATTTTACCATATCCAATAATATAAAACTGACCTTTAGTCTTTACAAAGTGGCTTGTCTTGGCTGTGTTTTAGTAG
>NW_013666444.1:238672-266035 GCF_000517525.1 Limulus polyphemus
ATTTGAACCAGTGTTGCATTAAACATACCATGTGACACAAAAATCAATGTTTAAGTGGGTTTTTTAATATTTTACTTTTAAATTAGTAAATTGGGTAATATATAATACTATCATTTGAATTATAATCTACAGTTTGGTACTAAACTGAATGACATAAATTCATGAAATAGTAGTTCAATAAATTTTTGGATGCAAGTCAACAAATGTCAACTCGTGACATATTTGGGATGGGTTAAACCTAACTAAATGTTACTTGATGTCTTCCAATCTAAGAAAATTTATCTAGCTTTCAAGTGAATATAATTTAACACATGCATTTTGACGTGGACTAAAAAATTTCTTGCCTTCCCCCAGGATACCACCCAGCTGACAATTTCATGTTGTGACAACATTACATATTGGTTTCCACAATGTTAGAGGTTTACATTGCAGCAGTGTAAGTTTATGGAGCTCGGAAAGGTTGCTACAACGTTGCCCCCCATTTGTTTATTAACCCTATGGGACCACCAGGATGGCATCATACCACTCTGGTTTATTGTCACACTTATACTTAGCCTAATTGCATGAAATTTGGTATATATCCTCTATACATGTATTCTGTGCTTGAAATATTTAACAATTTGGTGAAGTATTTATATATTTTTGGTTGTGAGGATATATTTTTGTGAAACATTTTTTTTCTTTTTATATTAAAAAATACTTTCTTTCATCTTTGAAACTCTTTTTCTTTTTTCTTATTGTGTGTCTAAAATCTTTTAAGTGTATCCAGTGGTGGGAACAGAAACATTAATTTTTTGGAAATTAAAGAAAATGGATTCAACCTTTGCATCCCACCTTATTGAAACTAAACACCAATTTGATCCAGAAAATAACTGCAAAATTTTACATATCTATGAATAAGGTAAAAAAATACATAGTTTGGAAACTATAGAAATAAATTGAAGTGTAAAAACAAGTCCAGAAAAAATTCTAGATGACGAAACCAACTTGAGCTCCTCCCCATTTCTTATCCCACTTGTCTCAAGGTGAACATCAAGGTTAAATATATATAAACCTGTTCAATAACCATTTCAGTCTGTACCTGATGGTGCCTTTACTGGTGAAACCATGGTCTTTAATAAATGAAGTATTTGTGAAATGTACAATTCTCTTTTTTTTTGTTCCTGAATTCTGTATACAGTAAAGTTATTTTTTCATTGAAACAAATTTTTTCTTTCTGTATCAGTTCTAGTAACAGTATACCTACTTTCTCGTCTGTTCATACAATCTCTGACATAGAAGTAGGTACTGGAAAATACTAAAGAAACAAGGAAAATTCTAGTATTGTTGATTAGAAAGTTTAATTTTATATATTGAATGAGAGCTGCCTACAGGTTGTAATAGTGTTGAATTCAGTCTTTAAAGTTATCTGATAAAATGATAAATTCATCTTCTTTCATTCTCGTAAACTTATTCAACGTGTATTCTCTGATAAAAAAGCATACAAAACCTCATTACAATTATAATATTCTCTTTTTCCACTTAGTCAGCTCTTCCTTTTCCACATGATCATTGTTCAATATTTTGGCATCATTTCCTGAAGTAGGTTTCTGCAAATATTCATCATTGTATACAGTATTTTTAATTACATAGTGACAGAGTGTAAGGGAAAATTTCATTATAAATTTTCACACTAGAATTAGATTTCCAATGTACCTTGTGCCTCGTTCCTTCTGGCTTGTTGGGAGCATTTCTGTGTTTCTGTTTTAAGGTTTACCATGTTAAAGCCCAAATTACCATATATATATATATTAACAATGATTAAATTTCCACACATATTCTGAATGCTTCCTTATGTTTTCCTTGTGCTTTTGTCTTTTGCCTTTCAGGTTGTAAGTAGACTACAGCCTGTAGATTCCTATCTTTGGCATGATTTACGAGATTGTTTCCCCACAAGTATGAACACCCTGGGAACCCAAGAAGCTAACTTGTAAAACCAAACAAGAAAAATTAGTGTAGTGGGTTAATGTAGAAGAGTAATTTTATCCCAAAGTATTTTGTGATCTGTAATATTGATATGTTAAAGTGGATATCTGGGATTCACCTTTATGTGTGACCTTGGTGTTCTTTGCATCTTATTTCTAAAGAATGTGATGTTTGTCCTAGGTATTTTGTAGATAGTGTTGACCAGTTTATCTTCTCTTGCCAGATTTTTTAGTTTTGCACACACCTTTACTCATAAAAAAAATAATAATAATAAATAAAGTGCCTGCTAATAGATATTTTTACATGGTGACTTGCCTTAGATATTAACATTTTTTGTTCAAGCTTTCAAAATTGTATGGAAATAAGCCAAAGCTTTCTCAGATGTAGAAAGTTTTGACATACTTTCATTGCATCTGCATAAGTATTTATGTTTTCTCTTCTATTTTTTTTAGGTAAGGTTCTTGCATACCTTTTACTTGCTCCAGCATCTCCTGAGCTACTAGCTCATATCACTCTCAGGCGAGCAGCTATTGACTTGATTGGGAGAGGCTTTACTGTTTGGGAACCTTATCTAGATGTTTCTAAGATTCTTCTTGGCTTATTGGAATTGAGTTGGGACTCAGATAAATTAGTACCAAGGTATGTTTTTGTTTTAATGAAGTTTGAAGTCTAAAAGTATATATATATATAAATAAATAATGATATGAAATTAAAACTTTATATAATTACAAGCAAAAATATCAAATATGCACATCCTAACTTTTTGATTTGCTGAGATATCAATAAATTTGTCAAACCCATCACAGAAGCCCCTCACCTTTTACTGATTACTAATCAATTTACGTCACTAATGGAATTTGTTAACCTATTTATAGTTTACTTAGAAAGCCAGATACATTATAGTATTACATACTAGTGATTGATATCTTTTTTGTTCTAAAATGCATATTTAAAAGCTACTTTATTGCTTTTCTTCAACATCCAAACTTGTAAGGCTCAACAAGGCTTAAGAAAGAATTTCTTAAATTTTTGCTTGAGTGCAATTGAGCTAATTACACAGTAAGTACTACTAATCTTTGTTTTTTATCTCTATACTAGCTTTGCCTGTCTTGCCCAAAAATGGTAGGTTATAGTTTTGTAAAAGAAAATGGGAGGAGCATTTCCTTCCTTCATTTCAAACACCACCACAATAACTGGCTCTCGTTGCACTTTCCACATCTTTGACATTTCACCTGCATATCAGAATAGATCATATATTGCAGCCATTGTAGCAGGTGTGTCACAAACTATTTATTGGAGAAACAACCTACAGACTGGGTAATCATTTTCATGAACACCTCAGATCTGTAAGTAAAGACTCCACTAGATACATCAATTCCTTTGACCCAATGATATTTCCAACATGGTAGTCTTAGTCAAGAGAAATGCACCACTTAATTTACAAGTTAGCACAAGAAAGTCTTGAACACCATTTTCTAACTCAACACCAAATCACATTATGATATTAACAAGAGATTTACTTTCAAATATTGATAAAACTCTGTCAACCCAATTTTAATTTCATCCCCTTAAACCTTTTCTTTACATGCATTTAACTGCCTCTTACTCCTTGTTAAATCTCCAATCAGTTCAACAGTGTGTTTTTATCAGTAATTCAAAATTTTATCAAACAACTTTTTGTTTATGTTATACCAATTAGTATAGCATAAATTCTTAGCTAATAATCCATATTTTAATGGTATATAAGTTTTAAGTTCTTAATTCTATAAGGCCATGTTTAAAAAATCCTGAATTTCCCCTAGTGTGAAACATTTTCTCTAGGTATATTCTCTTCTGTATTCTGTCCACCACCTCTTCAAATAGTATAAAATTAAACATAAATTACTCCCTATAAAATCATCATTGCTCAGACAAACGGTAATTATTAAAGTCTTCAATTTTGTTTGGTTATAGAGCTATCAAATATAATATCAGACCCCTTCCTGCCACACCCACCTATCACATCCTCTCTTTGAGTATTTGTTAATAGTTCTCTCTTATGTTTAATTGTATATTACCTATAACCAATAGAAAGTGAAGGTTTTCATTTATCAAATGATGTATTTTATAATGTTGTGTTCTAAACAGAATATCGTCAGTTTCACTCAGAGTACGAGATTCGTTCCCGTGGGAATGTTAACGATTAGCCTGGATGAATTTGTAATGGCTCTTGTCACATAGTTAGAAAGCCAGAAAAATTTGAGTGTGAGGGGAATTCATCTACTTTTTGCATGTTATTAGTCTTTGTTCTTTGGTACATTATTTAATTACATAAAAGTTATTTAGAGCATTACTGCCATTAGTATATAAAAAAAAGTACAGTTAAGTGTCATTAACAATCGACAGCAAGAAAAAAAGAAGATTGGGTAAGTACTTTATTTTTTGTTTTTCATGTTAATTCTTTATTTATTAATGTAAAAGTAATTAAAATGTAAAAATATGGATTTTTTTAGGTTAGTTAAGATTAAATTGGGTAAAATAAATAATAATAAAAATATAAATGTTTTACAAGGCATGCACGTGAGCTGCACCTTCCTCGAGTGATTTACAAGTTATAATGGCAAGAATAATAGTTAGACACAGTTCAAAGGGAAATAAAACAATAAAACTTAATTATAGATAAATATATACTGTTATGTGAGCAGCTTGTAGCAACTCGTGGGTAATGTAATTAGATAGCGTAACATGAGCTGCACCTTCCTCGAGTGATTTACAAGTTATAATGACAAAAATAATAGTTAGACACAGTTCAAAGGGAAATAAAACAATAAAACTTAATTATAAATAGATGTATACTGTTATGAGCTTAAACCTACTTAGGATAAACAAATGTAGTTTCATGTTATAATTTGAAGTCATTTCCAAAAGAGAAAAAGGGTCATTTAATTTTTTTTTTTTTTTTTGGTGGTTTCGAGGTTAGTCAAATTGATCAATCCTGTATAGAGATAAGGTAGAGAAAATAACAGATAAAATATAAAGTTTTACAGAAAAAAAAACGTTTGAAATGTATTTAGGAGATTTTAAGCATTACACAAAGGAAATTTGAGATTTTTGAGAGGAGGAAAAGTATTTTTAATTTTAGCATGAAAATTACTTTGCACAAAGACTATTCAAAACAAACACTCAATATATTCATGGAAAAATCTTTATTTTAGTTTATTAAAAATACTTCACTAAAAAAGTACAATTTTTTGTTTGTGAAAGACTTATAATGTTAGCTGAAAGACTGCCAAATTTTGTGAAGATATACACAGTATTTTGAAAGTTAGAAGTATTAAATTTATAAAGACTGACAAAGAGATCATGTGATTGATCAAATTGACTGAGCCAGTGTTGAGAGAGTTAAGATAATTTTAAGTTTGAATTTAACGTGTTATATATATATATATATATATATATATATATATATATATATAATTTATTTATTTATATAGTTTGTTGTGAGGAGAGGAAATTCACTCTATACGTTAACTAAAAGTCCAGAGATACAGCTTTTGAGTGAATTATGATTTTTTTAGCTTTATTGCAACATTTTGACCACTCCTGTGACCATCATCAGGTAACTTTCGTCTGTTATAGGAAATATTGCACAACTATTTTGCCCCAATTTACAAAACATATAGCGTGACAACTGTGTTTTGATTTATATGAAGTTGTAGTTCACAAACAATTAATGCTTCTTTTATTTCTCTTCTATGAATGTTGATTCATTGTGCTATGTTTATAAATTTGTGATAAAGGATTGTTATGTTCTTTGATCCTAATGTTTGTGTTTCATCCCATTTCACATATGTAAGTACTGTCACATTTATCTTTTTTGATACTTGTAGATCTTCCATCATTGAAGTTGTCAGAATAAAGCTTCCTTAGATGACCTTTGATTTTAGTGCTTGGTTTTTGAATTAAAATAACTTTACAGTTTAGTTGGTATTTTTTTATACATGTTTCCAAATGTTTATGATGTTTTTTTTTTTTTTACATAGCCATGGTATGGTAAGACATCTTTTAGTGAGTCTGAGTTTAGCATTTTGTTTCCTTCATGGAGTTTGTGCTGTTTTCCCTTTCTGTTTATCTGTTATTACCTCTGCCACCAAAGTTGGACAGAAGTTATAATTTCACTCCTCTGTGTGTGTCAGCAAGGTTTCTCAAAAATAGCTCAATGGATTTAGATGAAAGTTGGTACACATTTAGACTATGACCAAACTTAGAAATGATTATTTTTGAGGGTCAAAGCTTTATAACTTAGTCAAAAACTATCAGATTTTGATGAAACTTGGTGGACATACGTAGAATATTTCTCATTATCCTGCCAAAAATGGTTTGTGTCCATTGATAGCAACAGACAGATTTTTGTTGTTGTTGTTTTTTTAGGGCCGAATATGATCAATGCTGCATGGTGGAGGTATATGTTCTATTAAGTGCCCCTGTAGTTGAGTTTGTTTTTATATTTCATTAAGGTTCTAGAGACAATATGTTTAGGGAAGTGGTATTTGTTAATAAATGTATCGGATATTAATTCTAGCTCACGTGACAGATTAATGCTATTGCATATGTTAAATGTTTTGTTGCAAATGCAAGATAACATGTCAATTGTTTGTTGGGTTGAGTGAGCTGAGTCCCACTTTATATAGTTATCATTACCAGATTTGGAGCATCAAATAAACAAGGAGTATGTGCATTGGTGGCTCTCAAGTTGTACAAGTCATATGTAATGATGATTTTCTTTTTTTAACTTTAAAAGTAGACTGACTGTTCAATTGTCATCCATAATGTTCATTAAGATTTTTGGATAGTTCTTTGAATTGTTTAGGTGTTTTTTTTTCAGTAAATTCTGTTTCCATAATTACAATTTTACCACCTTTGTCAGCCTTTACTATGATAATTTATTAATTATTTCACAATTCTTTAAGGAACAATATTTTTCATTTCATGACATTTTGTTTACTTTTATGGTTTTTAATTGATTAACCTTCAATCCTACATGATATTTCATGAGTGAAATCCTTTAGGTTTTGATTGTCATTTGGTATTATAGGATACTACATTCTTTATTCTTGCCTTGAAAATTCTTTGTGATTTCATTGTCTATGTTCTTATCTTGTTGATTGCTATTTGTTTCTTTAACGTCAATAGATGTGATGCTGTTGTTTATTGTCGTAGTTCTTCTATTTTGGTTTTGATCCCTAAAATATGAATATTTCTATGTGTTATTGCATATTTAGGCCTTTGTTTAAAATTCTTTCTTGCATTGGTGTTAGTGTTGTTGTTGATAAATGTATTATATTTGTGCCTTTGTTTTTTGTGTTGTTGTGTTTACTGTCTGTCAGGTTCCTTACTTTGACTAACTCAACTATTTTTTAGTATGTTTAGTTTCTGGTTTCAATTGATGACTCCAAAGACCATGCATGAATCATATGATGTGATGTTGAAGGTTAGGAGGCTACATAGTCACAAATCTTCTTCTTCATTTAAATTATTAAACTTTAAACATCTTTCTGTGCAAGTCAGTGAGTGACATTCAAAATTTAATTAAACAACTTTACAACTGATGTATCTCAATAAGATTAGCATTATAATGTATAGTATGATTCAAAGTTTTATGCTATCTACGTTTTAATTCCCTTATTTAAAAAAACTAAAATAAAATACTTAAAGTTCAGTTTTGTTGTCATGTGGCCCATTAGCGATGAAAAATGTCAACTTTCACAGTTTTTATCTTGAATCAGATAACCCAGTCCTGTAGGTATATGTCTAGGCAAAAACTACATTTACTGTGCTACTTAAATGAATGTTCCAAAGTTCTTTTGCCGAGTTCAATTGAAATAATTTTCCAATCTCTGACAGGTGCTATGCCCACCTTCTATACTTAGCCTTGAGGTTTACAAGTCACCTGTACTTATTTGGTGTATGTGTTTATAATCACTAGAAAGAGCTCATTTTCACTATAATTCAAGAATAGTTATTTTGAAATTGGCACTCAGTTGTCACTATCGTGTAGATGTAACTGCTGGTAGTATTCTTGGCTGCTTTGTCCACAATAGCATGTATGGTTGTTTCTTACCTAAATATGTTTAGTTAGAGAGTTAAATTGCATTTAGGTTTTACTTTTATATCGTAGTTTGTTATGTATTATTTACATTTTAAAATGCATAATTGAAAAGTTTAAACATTTAAAAAATAAATCTCAAAGTTTGCCTCAGTTCTTCAGGCTTACGATCTTGTGCAAGATAGTTTTGCCAAAGGCTTGCTCATCTCTGCCAAAGATACTGTAATATGCCCTGATGGCACCATTGACTTATGTTAAAATAATAGTAAACAGTAAAGGACAAGAAAATAATATATTAAAAGTGAAGTATATGTGAAAAAGAAAAGACGTAAAATTACAAATATAACCAAAAGAAGGTATTCTTTTTATTTTAAACATTTCATTGCACTGTATGTTGATGATAATATCTACAGTTAGTGATGTGATAGGGAAAATGAAAATATTTACCTTAAAAAACTTTGATATTCATCAGGTAGGTTCTAGAGGTTATGCAAATAAAACTCAAAAACTGTAAGATGAAGAAAAGTAATACTAGAAAATAATGACTTTATAATACCAAAATGTTTTTATTTAATTAGACACTCAGCATTTCACTTTACGGCTTCTTCAGTAACATTTATCAAAATACAGACCAAAACTTACAGTACAGATATGACAGTATTAATATGTCTTCTATACACCAATACACACTACAGAAATTAAGTAAAGATGAAAAAAAGTATTTTTATGCTTAAAAATGAAAATCACCTTGCATTTTTAAGCATTCAGAGTTTGAATACAAATAACTACAACAGATAAATAACATTTTTTAGTAGAAAGACTTAATTAAAATAATGTCATTTTTTGTGTACAAAGTACTTATATTTTTTAACAAAATCTTACCAGTTTTTGTGAGATTATGTTAAGAAAGCTCAAGTTACCCTATGTATTGTAGTAAAAGTGTACTTCTCCAGTTGAGCTTCTGCAAATTACAAGAGACCATTGTGAAGAGCTTAATGTGTCTCTATTTTTGTCTTAACTGTTGCAATATTTCATACAATAGATGACAGTTACCTGATGAATGCCACACAAGTGACTGATACATTGTAATTAAGTTATAAAAATACAAATGTATAATCCATTCAAGAGCTGTATCTCTGGACTTTTATATATAGTTTTGTTGCTGAGGGAAACAGACAAATGGACCACAACCAAAAGACAACTGGCTTTTATATAAATGTATGTATATATATTAGACTAGCTTTGCTAGACCTGTCAGCAAATGACAGGTTAATGTTTTGTAAAAAAAAATAAAATAGGACCCATCTTTCCTTTGTTCACCAAACTTTCCCCCTTCATATAAAAGACAAACAATCACACATTGAGAAAATAAAAACATTTTCCAAGTACACTAAAAAAAATCAATAAGATTGTGCAAACTTAAATTAACCCATTAACTGCTGATTCGCCATATAGGCAGTTTAATACGAGTGTACCATATATAGTGTACAACTTGCAAAAATTCCACAAGTTTACAGCAGCCGCAGCCAATGAGTTAAAAATGACTCATAATATGAATGTTACACACACAAAATGACAACTGGCTTTTACATATATTAGATTTTAATCAGCAGAAAAAAAGAATAGTATCATGATAAAGTTCGTAACTTTTATATAACTGTAAGGAAATCATAATAAACTGGTACATAAATGTATATTTTTTACTCTTCAGTTTATTCTCTATATTATGACAATATTACAAATCCATTTATATTTATTTCACATGAACCAGAAAGTATTTTTCTAATTACATCATATAACTTAAAAATGACAGTTTATATGCCAAAACCAATAGGTATAAGGATTATGATAAAAATTATATCACAAAGTTTAAATATTAAAATTAATTTCAAGTACCACCATTAGGTAAGACTAATAACAATACGTTTGGGAGAAAAAAAAGAAAAAAGTTCCATCCGAAAGAGCAATAATAAAACTGAAAAACTTCATGAAAACCTAATAAAAACATCAATAAATAATGAATTATGGTCACTAACCTCTAACTTAGACATTTTCAAAACTTGCCAAGAACTTTGAAATGTCTATGTCAAGCTAAGTTTATGCATAAACTAAAACATAAAATGATCTAAAAAAGTGGAATTCAAGCCAGCCTTCATGAACATTTCAAATTTTATAAAAATACTTAAGACAACAATATCAGGTCACAGTTTCATCTATAAGTGACACAGATGACCAGAGAGTTACCAAAATACAACTAGCTTTTATGTATATTAGATTTTATTTGTTGTTATACAATTTTTTTAAAGAAAAGTTACTAAAATGTAAAAATTTGAAACTTCTCAGTTTAGTGTAACAAAACTTCAGTAAATTATAACATCTAAAACTTCATGAGCTTGAACATATAACATGACCCCACTGTTTACATTAGCTCTACAAGAAACAGCAAATGTACTCGTGCTGTAATTTATTTATTTTTATGGAGGATGATTACTGCTCCATTATGATGATAAAACCATAAAATTAATGGAAGCCGATATTATAAATTAATAGTTGAAACTTGACGTCAAGATATGTAATTTTAAAGTTATGATAATTTCTGGAGTCAGTGCAAAATGATAAATGGTATTATTAATTTTTAATATTTTTCTCTCTTCATTCCACTATATAATGAAGATTTTGCTACAGTTAGTGTTATGGCAGCAAAAATAAGATATGCAGTATAAAGTTTTACTGAGAAAACTTGATAATTTTTTAGGAGGTCTAAGAGATTATGGAAATGAAAACTGTAAAGTGAAAAGAAATATTTTTATTCTTCTTTTTTTTTGTATCTTAACTGGAAACTGTCTGATGTGTACATGGGCTATTTTGTTTTAGGATTTTTCTCAAGAAAGGGAATAGGACACATATCCATTTTTTTAAATCTATATAGACTTTTGGGTTTGAATCTAAAGACACAAGTACTTAATCAGTTAAATGAGTCAAATATTACCTTCCACAAAGCATGCAGGTATGTATGAGGTCATTAGGGATTTAATAATAAAAGAAAGAAGAAAGGAAAATATATCTAACATTGTTCGTTATACAATTTGTTTCATTAACAAGTATCTTCAACTAGTATTATTAAAAAATCTTGCCAAGTTTCATGAAGATATACAAAATAAATTCAGAATTATGGTAAACATTATTATGTATATCTTCAGAAGGTCAGTCAGTTTCCAACCATTATAACACCTAGGATGAAATTTTGTGTATTACAAAGTTTGTATTGAGGAAGAATAAACTGGGTTAATCAAGAAAGTACTTGTATCGCTGAAGTTTCTCAGAAAGAACTTATACCGGAAATTACCAAACAAGTAGATACGCAACATATGTAATCTTAATTCCATTCTGGTATGGGATCAGTTGCTTGGGTCTTTCTTCACCATAGATTACATTTCTGTGCATCATTTCTAGTTGCACCAACCTCCCTCATATCCCTGTCCACCACATCTTTCCACCATATTCTTTGTTTTTCTTTACTTCTTTGTACCACCACAGGCATTTCAAATGCTATTCGTACTGCACATCCTTCTTCACTTTTTACTACATGACCAAACCATCTCAGTCTTGCTTCTCTTCCTTTTTCTGTGATCTTACTGACACCAACTCTTTTCTTGATATCATTTACTCATTATTATTTCTCTCAAAGATATTCTCAGTATCTATCCTAACATTCTCATCTAGTAACATCTAAAAATACCCTCTGCCTTCCTTTTCTTCTAATGGCCCAAGCTTCTGCTTCTTAAAGCACAACTGGCATAACTATTATTTTGTAAATTTTGTTCTTCAGCTTCAGCAGTAATTTTTTGTCCAGAATCACTCCTGAGACTTAAAATACAATTACTTTAATAAAATTAGTTATTCATTACTATTTCTTCTCTCAAAAAATATGTTGACTGTCAAACAACCTGCTCATTTAACTGTGTTTGTAAGAAATTACTAGATATGGACTAATAATGGTAACAGTATGTAACACTTAAGTTATTAGCTTGTTTACATGAATAGGGCTCATGTTTAGTTATGACTTGTTCTACCAAGAAAGATAGCAAAGAAATGAGTAAACAAAAGGTTACTTGTCATTATGTGCTGCTTAAACACTACCTAGTGTAGTAAGCTTTAATTTGTTGGATTTATGGATTTCTCAGCAGGCAAATATGTTTCTACTGTTTATTCCAGCCTTTACTATAAAATATAAATATATTAATAATTTTAGTGTGTCATCACTTTTAAACTTCTGTCCATATCCAACAACTTCTCACTTAAAAGGTTGTCAATTATTTTTTAATTTAAAAGGTTGTCGATTATTTTTAGGTCTTTCACAATATGATGGAATTAGAAAAAGTTCTCTCCATAATTAATTATTTCATATTACCATGATTTTAATGTTTCTTATAATAACTTCAATTTCCATCTTTTTTATCTTTACAAAGAGGTCATCTAGTATCATTCTTACCAAATAGTAAATATTGTACTGTCTTTTTTTTTCTGGGATTGATATAAATTTGTTTTCAATGAATTATATATTATCTAGAACACAGTTTAGGATTAGAAAAGTGACTTAATTCTGAATTGGTATAGTTGTAGGGTAGTTTAAAAATGTCTTAAAAGACAAAAAAAATGCTAAAAATAGAAAGACTATTCTTATGAAAATGATTGATTAGTTAAATGTATTCAATCAATTAACTAGCAAATTCCAGTATTTGCACTGCTCTAGATCCTAGTGTTCAAATTTTTGCCACCTTTATTTATATTGTACATTCTTGTAAGCGTTATTTCATAAAGTTTTATCATAATCAGTTCATTAAAGAATTTTTCATCAACTACTAGAGTACCATTTTCATTCGAAAATGGAGAGAATCACAGGATTGGAGGATCAATGAGCAAAAGCTGATTAAGAATGAAATTGTAGTATATTGAGAACTAGTACCTTTGAGGACAGAAAAACTGTATGAACTTCTAAATCTGACCATTAAAGTTAAGAAATTCACACTTTTATAAAATAGTGTCAACTAAAAGCACTGAAAATTGTATATTTTTAATGCTTTGGAGTTTAAGTATACAGGAGCAGTAGCTAAGCTCTATTTATTTCATTGAAACCTATACTCTGACAAATGAAGAAAAAGCTCAATGCATGATATCAAACAGTGGAGTGAAGAACTGCTTATACCAAAATAGGTCTCTTTTAATTATGATAATACTTAACAACAGCATAATGTTATGAATATTCACAAGTGGAATCAGTTAAAGCTAGAAGGGCTACAGTTTAGTACAACCTATAGTGTGCCTGTGAAGCCATAATTATTTTTTCACTTCTAGCCTGACTTTATGAGCCAGTGGAACATGTCAAGCAGGTTAAGATAATTATGTTAAACACTTAAATTATCATTCTAGTTAATGTTGAAAGCATACTTTCATTTATCAGCTTATTTTCACTTACAATAATGTTTTTTAGAAATAGCAACTAGTGTCATTGTTTTTTTCTTCAAGAAAACAATGTATGCATGAGATACACTTCTTGTGTAGTAAAGTTTATTTTGTAGATAAAATGTATCAAAATCATTAAAAAACCTCAGAGCTAATACAAAGAAAGTATAAGCATTTTGATAATATTGCATTACACAACAGTTTTTGAGAACTCTTTAACTTATTATTTGTTTTGTGTGGTTCCAAATTGTGTCTGGTATTTTTTTTTGTAAATTACTAAATTTCTATATTTTAATTTTCTGAATTATGGTATAACATAGAATTTTTTATTCATCTAAGTTTTATTTTCAGATATATACGGTCAGTGAAGTACTGTTATAATTACATTATATTGTTTTTACTTTTTTAGCATGACTTATGGACTTCCTCTCACACCAGCTGCAGATTCCTGTAGAACAGCTCGGCATGCTCTTTCTCTTATTGCTACTGCCAGACCCTCTGCTTTCATCACTACATTAGCTCGAGAAGTGGCACGTTTCAATACACTTGCTCAAAATGCACAAGCTTTAAATATAGCTCTTCACAACACAATTCTCAGTCGAGCAAGGCCAGAAATATTGCGTGTTGTAGAACTACTGATAGATAAGATGACTACTGATGTTTCTGATCTTCTTGTTGAGGTTAGTTAACTAACAGCCTTCTCTTCTTTTGCTGTGCATTGTTTTGGATATAAAAAAAAGTTAATAATTCTTAAATTGCGTAATAAACCTTTTGTTCATTTATATTATATGCAGGTATTCTAAAAAGGTTAATCTGAATTGTAGTTTTTAATTTAATTTATTTGTGTTGCAGGTAATGGACATATTACTTCACTGTCTTGATCCAGTCCAACTTAAAAATCGGGGTCTATCTGAAACCTTTCCTCCTATATGCAGGTATTATGGGCTGGTTGTATGTTGTTATTGTTTTCCCAACAATAACATAATTCTTATGTACTTGTAAGGATAAAAGCTTACTTTAGATGTAATCAAAAACTTACTTAAAAACTTTCAAGCAAGCAAATTAAGTACAATGTCAATGAAGTATAATTTTAAATTTGACTCAAATAGAAATTATTCTAATATACAGGTATGTCAGAGGGGTAATTAAAATAATGTAATGAACAATACACTAAAGATGTAAAATCTGTCTTCTTCTCTAGATATCCTTACCTTACATATAACTTTTGTTATTACATATAACAGAAATATTTTTTAGATTATGTTACTTGCCATACACTATCTAATCAACTGACTATTTAAAACGTATAGTATTACTTTAAAATAATCTAAAAATATACAAATAGAAAGGGAAAAATGCATGTATTTTGTGTTCAACTCATTCAAGTTAAGTAGAACAGTTGTATCAAAAAGCATTAAAACTCGATCAGTAGTCATAGATTCATTGGGAAGAAATCTTAATTTTATAAGTAGAAGAAACACAAAGAGGACAAACATGTTTATCCTGGTATGGTACTTCCCTCCTCTCACAAGATTAGTTATTCTTGTCTAGTACTGCCTTCTGTATGTGAACTTTTTTCTTTATGCATGCCACAAGCCTTCTGCTTCCCCTATTCAAATCAAATGATTCCAACATGTCTCTCATGCAAATCATCATATGTCACTTCTCCACCAATAGAAGGGTGACATACTCACATGACGCATGTGACTCCATATATATGCCTCTACTGAACTATCACTTCTTGTTTGGCAGCAGTTGTGCTTGGACATGTTCCTTTGTTTGTTTCAAGTTTTACATTCAACTTTAGTATACTTTACTTCCAAGTTTATTAAGACTGATTCTTCATTATAATGTAATCCCAGTTTATTACAGTCACATTATTGTTAATAATTTCGATTTTGGTTGACTCTTCTTGATATGAATTCTGAAGTTCATGTTACCACTTTGGGGGTCACACCTGTAACTAGCACCATGTCACAGGCCTCAAGTGCAAACAGGTACAGTAGATTTATCAGTGTTTATTTATGGGAAGATTAAATGTTACATGGGTCAACCTCTATCTCCAGACCTTGCCCCACTTTCTCTCAAATATGCTGAGCCTGTTTAGGCTGACGAGGATGTGGATCACCTATTTCCACCTCCTGATTTTGCTGTGCCTTCCCAGTTAGTCAGTTAGACCTACTACAGTCTTTTTGGATTTCATTTCTCAGGTATGTGATGTTTTATTCCTTGCTCCTATTTCCTATGAACCATGTCCTTTCTTACTACATGACCAATTTTCACATTCCTGTTTGTTTTTTTCCCCCTCCCCAGATATTCGGGTACATGCCGACTAATTTGCCTCACAATTAAATGAAGGTTTTAACATGCCTTACCCCCCACAGGCTTTGGATCAGTTTGCTTTTGCATATCATCATACAGGCTGTCCTTTTCTAGATCAACAATTGTTAGATTCCATTTTACCTGTTTAGGGGCTGTTCTGGAATCGCCTGTAAGTCTGACACATACCCAATTTTCCCACCATTGTCTTACCATCACAACGCTTTTACGTTATCTCTCTACCACCATCTTCTCTCTTAGGCTTTCCACTGAAATCCTGGGGGTTTTTCTGGTGACATCATTTCCCTTCTTTCCTCCATATTGACTCATTTGTTGTCTTTGGCTCTGGCTTTGCATACGTGGTTTATTTATTGTTGGGACAATCTAGTTCCTGATGCGACCTTAACTCGTGCCTGTTTACCAGCATCTGATCTTCAAGATTCACGTATGGCCCCATTTTTGCAGCATTATGTACTTGACATGATTCCTGAGTCCTTGGAATCACAAGTTGCATCAGTACAACAACAGTCTACCCTTTTCACTCTTGTTGCCCGTTTGTCTCAGTCAGAGCCCAATATGGCACCTGTTACAGTTTCCAGTCTTTCTCCTTCCCAACCCTTACCTGTTCCTCCTGCTTGGGGTGCCTCATCACATCATCAACAGTATCAGTGACTATCCAGTGGGTTCATGGTCTGGTGGGAGCTCTACTTGCTGATTCTCTTCATCAGAGATTATTATGTTTTTCAAGTTTTATCAGAAGGATTTATGATCCCATTTCTTTCCCCACTTCCTGTGTCTCGTATACCCGTTTCTTTCCTTCCCTCCACCTTGGGATCCAATGAACAGATAGCATTTGTTGGAGATGGTTCAGGACGTATTATCTCAGCAGGCCATCGAACCTGTTCTACATTCTTCACCAGGTTTTTATTTCAGACTCTTTATTGTTCCCATAAAAATCAGGGACTGGAGGCCTGTCATCGATTTGTCCCACCTCAATTGTTTTGCATCTTACCTTTAGGGCTTTCCTATGTTTTCTATCAGGTACTCAGAGCTTTTCCTCACCATCCTCATGTTCTGGGGCTGCAATTCCACCATCATATGGACAACTGGCTTCTTCTGGTTCATTTCAAACTGGAGTTGGCCAGCCATACTCATTAGCTTGTTCACAAAACTGCTCAGGTGGGCTGGTTAATCACATTAGAGAAGTCCTTCCTCCATCCTACCTAATATCTTGCCCATTTAGGTGCCCTTTTCAACACTCATCTCAGTTGGGCCCAACCTTCTCCTCTACAATTTTGTACCATGGAATTATTAGTTCACCAGGCCCTTTCAGCTTGCGAGGTTCTATTGCTTTTGGGAATGTGTTCTTCAATGATATCATTGGCCCTCCTTGGTTGTGTACATATTCAATCCCTGTAGTGGGCTCTTCACAATCAATGGAACCTTGCTTGGGATCCCTTGGCAGCTGCCATTACCCTTCTTCATACCTTGTTGGATGATCTGCTTTGATGGTTGGACAAGGCCCATACATCGACAGGCGTCGCACTTTGTCCTCTTCATCTGGGTTTACATTTGTTCACAGACATGTCCCATCGGGGCTTGGGTGCATGGGTCAATCACCAAGAGGCTTCGGGTCATTCATCTGTCAACAAGATACTTTGCATGTCAACGTCATCAAGCTTCTCGCAGCCAATCTGGCTTTGAATCACTTCCTTCTTCTCACCAGGCATTGTCTGGTAATTTTTCATTCCGACAATTCTATGGTGGTAGCACATATCAATCACCAAGGGGGCACCTGGTCAAGATCTCTCTGTTTTCGTACATTGGATCTCCTATATTGGGTCCCATATGCACCACATTCATCTCATTGTATGTCACGTTCCCTGTGCTTTCAATCTCATAGAGAATCATCTTTCCCACCCTGACCAAATTTATCTGATGGAGTGGTCTTTAGGTCCCACAAATTCCTTTTGTTTATCCTCCTATCCGATTAATTAATCAGGTGGTTTCTATCATCCATACCACTCCATGTCAAGTCTTTCTGATCACTTCTAATTGGCCAGCTCAACCATGGTTTCCATGATTAAACCAACTGCAACTTTTCCCTCCAGTACCCCTTCTTTATCAACCTTGGTTACCAGTTCTACATCCTGCCATTCATGTCCTTCATCGTCATGCCTGGCTTTTATCTGGTCCATGGAAAGGAGATTGGGTTTCTCCCATCAAGTAGCTTTCTTTTTAGCTATGGTACCCATTCCCAACTCTTTATTCCTTGGCAGTCTTCCTTTGTTCATGATCCATCCCCTTCTACCCCTTACCAGTTGAGTTTGATGTTTTATTCAATTGGCTTATTCCTCCTTGTCTTCTTCCTAATGTAATTTGTTCAGGATGTCTTCTCATTACAATCAACAACTCTCCTTTTCCCTCACATCTCGTCTTTGTTGGCCAGTGGAAGAAATTCTACAATTAGGCACGTGGAATACACCTTAAATGTTCATCTCCCATTATTTACACTATATCACGGTTTCTTCTTCTTCGGTTTTTCATCTTCCACTTATGGCCATTCTTCACACTTTGGTGCGACTTTGACTGGGTAAGTCTATATTCATACATTCTTTTCATTTCAGAGGCCCTTGCTTTATTTATTCTTTATAGGGTTCCCGCTCTGTGGTGAGTGGTGCCTGACTAGGTATTCTTCAATCAGAAATCTGCACTGTAAAGCCATGTTGACTTGCACCTTAACCTCAATGGCTTTGTAATGCTCACTGTTGAGGTGGGGTTTTCCCTCAAGATCACTTGTCTGTGAATAACCTCGCGATGTAATTGCTTCATAAACTTGCCTGTTCCAGGCTGTAACACCCATGGACTGCATGAGTAAAGCACAAGGGGATAGCTGCCCATCCCTGCCATGCCTTGCATTGAATAAATTCTTTTGGTCTGCTCTTCAAAATAGGGTTTTGTGGTCACTATTTTGGGTGATGACATTCCTCCGGACTCTCCAACACATTCTCACACCCCTCCCCCTTCTTCTAGTGAAGTATGGAAGTTCTTACCACTTTCCATTTCCAAGCTGTTGGGGTGGTCAACCAAAGAGGCACCCTCCTGAATTGGTTCCACACAAAGATGGCTATAACCATTCAGTGCAGAGTGGAACGGTGATGTAGATGACATGATATACTCCACTATAAGTTATACAATCACTAATGAGTGAGAAAGCAAATTGCAGTTCACCCCTTCAATTGGGAGCTCTCACCCTACCCCCATGTGGAAGTCTGTACCCCATTGCTGTGTTTTGGATTTAGTGTAGAACCAATCAACGTAAGTCCTCACACGTTTATGGTTGTCTAAATTTTTCCTTGATTATACTCTGTTGTGAGTCACAGCAGAGGTAAGGGAAATTGTTCCAGATCTGTTCTTTTTTGCTATTGCTCATGTATCTTATTCCAAGGATGTTATTACTTTTTGGATGGTTCCAGTCAGTTTCGCTGTTGGGATAGTTGGTTTATATTTAATACATTTTTTTTCCATACTGGATGTGGGGTCCCGACTCGATATATCAAAGCTAACACATCTAGTGTTCTGGAGTCGGAGTAGTCCTGTCTCCTGAACTTGAGGAGAAGATAGTATAATCTTCATCCTACTCCCACGTGGAAGTCGGTTCCCAGCAGCATAAATTTTGGATGTAGTTGACTTACCGTGTACAGACTGTCATGCCCTAGCCACTCTACACATAGGGGCACTTCCCTTGATTTACCCACTTTCATACTTTGTGGGATTAAGTTCCATATTTATTTCATGGTCAAGAATTATCCTACCTAAGTTCTCTCCCTCTTGGATGGGCAAAGAGTATATCTGGTCAAAAGTGGTGTGGTTCCTCTCATCAAATCTTTGGATCTGACTTTCTCATTTCCAGGTGTATCTTTCCTGCTCTTTCGGGGGGTACTTCTGTCATTTTCCTTGCACTGGTCTCTTCACCTCATCAGTGTGAGATTCTAGCAAATCTTGTGAGTGGAGGGAAGTACCATATCGGAAGTTATAATTTTCCTATACTGAAAATGTATTTCCGATAGGTTCTTCCCTCCACTCACACTTCCCACCCTTCCTCCCCACTTTCTGCCAAACTTCGAAGTGATAATTCAGTAGAGGCATATAGAGGGAGTCATAAGCGTCACATATGTCATACTCCTATTGGTGGTGAAGTAACACATGATGATTTACATGAGAGACATGTTGAAATCATTTGATTTGAATAGGGGGAGTAGAAGATTTGTGTCATGCGTAAAGAAAAAATTTACATTTCGAAGATAGAACTGGAAGAGAATAGATAATCTTGTGAGAAGAGGGAAGTACCTATCGGAAATACATTTTCAGTATAGGAAAATTATAACTAGTATTTACAAAATGAAATTTTTTCTGTGCACAGTCAGCAGGTTTTTCAGAATAAACAAATTTCTTTATCAGATGGAAACGAAAGTATGATAACTGAGTATTAAAACCAAAATGTAGTTAATGAAAACAGAAAAAAATACTGTTTCAGAAACACAGGCATTAAAACTAATGTGTCAAAGAGTAGAAACTGAACGTGGAGAAAATTAACATATATCATATACTATGGCCATATATAAAAGATATTTTGTTAGTTAAATATCCCAAATTCAGGAGTTAATGATTATTGTTTCAAATAATTATAAGGTTTGTAATTATGAAGAATTTTATATGGCTTACACTAGATAAGTTTGTAAAAATAATGGGTATCTTGTTTCTCTTTTATAGATTTTATAATGTTAGTTTCTGTGCATCTTCACGTCGTATTGCAGTTGGAGCAAAGAATGGAAGCTTAGTCTTATATGAGCTACGAGCTTCTAAGTCTCAGGTTTGTTACTTATTAGAAATTCATACCTGTTTGTTAATGATGATTTGTGACAAACATAACTACTATTCAAAAACTAAAATATTCTTATATAGAGGACATTTTGGCCCGTGTCATATTCCCACAAAGTTACTCATCATATTAGAAGTTGTTTATGCTTTATTCTTGGCTTTAATAATTTATTAACTATAGATTACTGTCTTTTAGGTGTCGTGTATTTTACACAAAAAGAAGTCGGATATTGAAATGAAATCTGTGCAATTCTGTAAAGAACACTAATGAAATTTGTGTAATATTTAGAATACGTAACTACATTGGATAACAAGTCACAAACAACCAGTTTAAAACTGCAGTTTCATGCTATATCAGTTCTTATGAGCCCAGCTAAGTTAAAATTATACAGAAAGTTATTTTGTTGAGCTTTATGATTAATTAAATCATGTAGGAAATGGCATGGTGTACAGTTTATTTCCATACATATAGAAAAGTGTTTTTAGCTAATTTTTTATATATGGATAAAAAGGTGAAAGAAATTATTGTAACAGATCAAAAGGTTTTAATGTTTTAAGAGTATAAGAAATATTGTTGTTGTTTTTTTCATTTTGAATTATTCATGAAATTTTGCCTCTACAAATGGAATATAGATAACATAGCTATTTCCAACAAGGTACCTTACTTTCGCTCACGTACAAAAATATTCTCGTTCTCCACTTGCATGCCACAAGCCTTTCACTCCCATGCACTCCTTGATTCACATGGTTTATCTAATTATTGCATACAAATTATCATGCGACAAACCTCCACCAATAGTAGTGCCACATACCTATCACTGTTCAACCATTTTCTCCCATTCGGGATGTGCTCCTCACAATTTTCTGCCCAGATATGTCACACCTTTTCATCATCTGGGCAAAGAGTATAACTGGAGCAGAAGTGGTGCAGTCTCCCATATATAATTCTCTTATTAGAGAGTCCCCTCATTAGTGTCTTTCGGATGCTTCTACTTTCTCCCTCGCACCAGTCCCTCCACCTGTTCAATGTGGGATTCTCGCTGTGTATGTGATAAGAAGCAAGGTACTTTGTCAGAAGTTATAATCTTCCTACACTGAAAAGGTATTTCTGGCAGGGACTTTACCTCCTCTCACACTTCCTGCCCACTGTCAAGCAGAGCTTAAGTTTCTGCTTTAACTCGAAGTGATAGTTAGGTATAATAGCATGGAGGGAATCACGTGAGTGTGTAGCAGTACTATTAGTGGAGATTTGTCGCATGAAAATTTGTAAGCAAGAATCAGTTAAACCATGTAAATCAAGGGGTGCATGGAAGTGAAAGGCTTGTGGTATGTGAAAAAAGTTTTGCAAATAGAGGGCAGCACTGAACAAGAATAGCTATGTATGTGAGCAGAAGTAAGTACCTGTTGGAAGTACATTTTCAGTGTAGGAAAATTATAACGTTTTGGATTTTCAAAAAAAATAATTATACTTTTAATGATAATTTTTTAAGTATATGTAAATGAATGAAAAACTCTTGATTTTACAATATTTTATTATAAAAGTTAAATTGCCAAATTTCAAAAACTCATTTTTGTTAACAAAGTAAAGCTTTATAAAGATTGAATCAATAGAAAAAAACATTTGTTGAGTTACAGAAGTCTTCTATATTAATTTTGCTACATTGTCAAATCCTAGATAAAAAGTCAAGCTATTTGTTTCACTTTTGGAATTGAAATGGTATTACAGAAGAAATTCTTTTGATGTGAAAATAAACTAAATAGTAGGTTTTATAAATATTTCAGTATAGTTTATTCTTAATTAATCTTATCAGGATTATATTATTTGAACTTGGTGTGTTTTTTTATACGAATCAAATTATTATTTTTTCAGAATAAATATTTATGACCTCTGCCACCAATTGTAATGGAGGTTACGTTTTCACCCCTGTGTGTGTTTCTCAGTTGGATTTCTCAAAAACGGCTAAATAGATTTTGATGAAAGTTGAAATACATTTGGACCCAACTTAATAGTTTAGTTTTTGGAGGTTTAGAGGTCACAAAAAAAAAGGCTATCTGTTAACATGGGGACTGATTTTTCACACTATTTTTGCTCTGTAACTTAGTCAAAAATGACTGGATTTTGATGCTAAAAATGAACTGTGTCCATTGATAATGCCTGACATCTGGACACATTTTTATATTTTTTAAGGGCCTAATATGAACAACTCTGCGTGGCAGAGATATGAGCTCTGCCGAGTTCCCCTCTAATATATAAATGGTTGCAATAAGGTAAAAATGCAGTAATTGTCTTGACAAATAATATTTGTTATATTGTACAAATTGTAAGATATTTTACTAACTATTATTTTGTGAATGTTTGTAAAACTGATCATTTTCAGGATAGGAATGCCAAATTCAACAGAGAAATTTATCCTATCATCCTAAGTATTTTTTCTTTAATAATGGTATGAAAATTTGAGCAGCCACTTTTGAACGTGCTTATAGAAAGAGGAAGGAGAATGAGTGCTTGAGAACCCACATCTTTCCAATATGGTCTTACCTCCTTTCACACAAAGCTATTTCGACCTTTTTCTGCCCTCGTAGCATTGCTAAAAGAATTTTCACGATCAGCAAACCAGTTTTTATACTCCATCAATTTTGTGCCATTTTTGAACATATAAATATCATGTGACTACTCTCCACCAATAGTATTGCACCACCTATATTGGTGCAGCCAGCTCCTTCTACTATTCCCACTCAATCCTCACTTTCTCGATTTGCACATCATTGTTTAGACGTGTTTTTTCACATGTGACTCCCTTTTATGAATGTTTCTTTGCCATTTCAATTTTTTCTTTAACAGTTGTATTTTAATGTGTTTGCATTCATGTTTTTCAACATTTTTTTGCACTTATTTCTTGTTACCAAATTGCAAGAGATTGTAGTATGAATTTGTAATCAATGTATTGACTTCGGTAATTCCCGTTACAATCGAAATCTGCAGAGGAGGTACAGGCCTTATATTACAGGGAGCTAGGTTCTTATGTTTGGCCAGCAATTTCTTCTTCTTTTCAATGTGACAATGTTTCTGAGGAAGAATACAATTAATGAGAAGACAATTTGGGCTCTCTGTTTTTGGCACCTTCCACCAGTTACCATGCTGCCATGTCATTCATTTTGGTGGAGAATTGTTCTTCTACTCCTTTTTTCCTGTTGCTTTCAGTTGTCCCAAGGGATCTGTGGTAAGTTTTTAACATGTACACTGGGTTGATATACCCATGGTAGGCCTGGCTCAGGTGCTCTTATTTACACATGGGGAAATTATGTATTTCACATCATCAGTGCTCGGACTTTGGCGAATTATATATTTGTGTGTCCTTGTCATGTAAGTTAAATATTGATTATTACTTTGTTTTAAAATAAATATAATCATTTTGCATGTTCATTAATATTATGTACTTTGTAGACTCGGTAAGTTTTTGGGTTTGTTAGTTTGATATTAATAAGTACTTTAACTAGGTATGTTTAGATTGTAAGTTACATATTACTACTAGTAACATCTAATTCATTGTTCTATTTCAGTAATTTTTTTATCATTGCTAACTGTGTGCCTTCTCATCCCAATTATCGTCAATGTGGGACTTAATTATGTGTCCTTTGTCATCTAGGTTAATTTAGATGACTAGTTAGTTAGATATTGATTATTAATGGGTATTCTAGGTAATTTTTATTACTTACTTTGTGGACTAGATGAATTTAGATGGTTTGTCCATTCGATAGTTTATGTGTTACATATCATTACTACTAGTAATATATAATTCACTGTTCTATCTGAATATTTTTTTCATAATTATTAACTATTTGGCTTATCTCTCCTAATCTTCATCAGCATGGGACTTAACATTTTTGCTTTATTATGTTGCTGACATGTTTGTTTCTTTCCTGTTCATGGGGCCATGCTTGGCTTTGGTTCCTTTTCCTACATTTGTGATACTAGAAACCTCATTTTCTCCTCATAACCTATGATTCAGAGTTCTTCCCCACACCCACTTTGTCAATAGTTATTTATTACTGCAAGTCAAGCTTTCCAGTTCAGGGCCCTGGTGATGACCGCCTTCCCTCTAGTCTTTCACTGCTAAATTAGGGACAGCTATTGCAGATAACCCTTGTGTAGCATTTTGCAAAATTCATAACTAACAAACAATCAGGGCCCTACCTTTTGGACTAACCTTGGCTCTTTAAGTGTTTTTCAATGGGTACAAACTCTTGCCCAACATCTTCACTCTATGAGTCTTTACACTTTTTTCTATGGATGACTGGCTCCTACTTGCTTCCTCCTAATCACACTCCACTGCTCCAACAGGATGCAGCATGGGTGGGATTCCTGATGACAGTGGGGAAGTTCATTCTTACCCCCTCTTAATACCCATTCATTTGGAGGTATCAAGCCCAGCTTCCTCCTTGGGCTTGGAGTGAGAAGTTCAGACATCCCTCACCTTTTCTTACTGCTCAAGTTGTTCTGTTTCTTTGGGGATGTGGGCTTCCTTCAAACTTCTCATTCCCATGGATCAGCCTCATGTAAATTCCATTTGGTGGATACTCCTTGATCAGTGGATCTTCTCCTCAGATCCCTGGCTTGGTGGTAAGATAGACACCAGACCATGGCAGAGGTGCTGGTTACTCCACCTCGTTCAGATTTACATCTGTTCATGAGCTCATCTTTAGAGGTTGGGATTTTTACCTCAACTCTTGAGAGATTTCCAGTCTCTAGTCTATCAAGAACTCTTCTTTCCTTATGACCTATATCAAGCCTTTGGCAGTTTGTTGAGCTTTGTCCCACTTCCTTCCTTTCCTAAAGGGGTTTATGGTTATGGTACATTCCTACATCTCCACAGTGGTCTCTTATATCACAGAGGGTACCAATTCCAAGGCTCTGTGCTTTAAGATCCTCAATTTCCTTTCTGGGCCCACAGTCACCATATTATGGTCTTAGCTTGCCATTTTCCTGGCATCCTGAATTTGGCAGTGGATTGTTTATCTTCTTCCAACAAGAATCTTTTCATGGAGTGGTCCCTTGTTCCACAAATGTCACAACTCTCTATCTTTATGCATGATTTTTATTAGGTCCATTGTCTCAGCCCAGGGACTGACTTTATATGTTGTATCTTCCCTTCCCAATCCATTAGACCTTACATAGCTATTTACCACAGATGACAGTATACCTTTTAACTTTGGTCTCTTCACTGTGGTTTCTGTCTTTCCTACACTTCCATTCCTCATCTTTCCCTATTCTTCACCCAGTTGTTTAACAAAGACTTGTCCTCTTTTGACTGTGTCTAACTATCAGGTGGCCTTGTTGACCACCTTCTGTTTCTCCAGGTTTCATCTTCCTCCGTCCTTCCTTCCTTTTGAATTACCTACTGGGATCTCATTTGGTTCTTTATGCCCTTTCTTGTCCTCTTTTCAACTTTTGTGTTCATGTTCCATCTACCTTCTCTACCTCAAAACCTGTTTCTTTTCCTCCTTGCTTGTAGTTGTCGTTGTCAGGTCCTGATGCCTTTAACCCTATCAGTCCGGGTGCACTTTACTGCGCATGACACAAAGTTTTAGTGTCTTACATTCAAAATTTTATTAAACTACGTTTAGTTTATGTTATATCAATTAGAATAGCATAAAATATTAGCTAATAATCCACATTTTAATAGTATACAAGTTTTAAGTTCTTAATTCTACAAGGAAATATATAAAAAATCCTGAATTTCCATTATTGTGACGCACATGACTCATTTTATCCATCACCCCTCGAAAATGTACGAAATTAAATGTAAAATACTCTCTATAAAATCATTATTGCTCTAACAGACCATAATTTTTATAGCCTTCAATTTTGTTTGGTTACAGAGCTATCAAATAGAGAATCAGACCCCCTCCTGCCACACCCACCCATCACATCCTCTCTTTCACAATCCGTTGATAGTTCTCTCTTACATTTCATTATATATTACCTATAACCAATAGAAAGTCAAGGTTATCATCTATCAAATGGTGTATTGTATAAGATTGTGTTCTGAAGAGATAACCATCAATTTCACTCAGAGTAGCAACATCGTTCCAGTGGGAAAGTTAACAACTAGCTTGGATGAACTTGTGACAACTTTTGTTGCATAGTTAAAAAGCCCGGAAAATCTTTAGAAGAAAGTGAATTTGTCTACTTTTTCATGTTGTTAGTCTATATTCTTTGGTGTATTACCTAATTAAATAAAAATTGTTAGTTGCTTTACTATAGTCACTAAAAAAAATAAGACTTAACTGTCCTCGGCAATCGAGGGCAAGAAAAAAGAATATTGGGCAAGTACTTTATTTCTTGTTTTTCATATTTATTCTTTATTTATTAATATAAAAGTAACTAAAATTAAAAGTACAGATCTTTTTAAGTTATTTAAGACAAGATTAGGTAAAATAAGTAATAATATTAACATAATTAAAATGGTTCTCGATGCACACACTCGAGCAACTCGTGGGTAATATAATTCAATAGTGTAACATGAGCTGCACGTTCCCTGAGTGATTTACAACTTATAATGGCAGGGATAGCAATTAGACACAGTTCAAAGGGCAATAAAATAATAAAATTTAATTATAAATAGATGTATAATGTTATGAACTAAGAG
>NW_013666444.1:266045-285118 GCF_000517525.1 Limulus polyphemus
GGGTTTATTCGATTTTTTTTGTGTGGTTACGAGGTGGGTCGAATTGACAGATCTCGTTTTGAGATAGGGTAGTGAAAATAACATATAAACTATAAGGATTTAGTGAAAAAAAACGTTTGAAATGTATTTAGGAGGTTTTAGGGATTACACAAAGGAAATTTGAGATTTTTGAGATGAGGAAAAGTATCTTTAATTTTAACATGAAAGTTACTTTGCACACGGACTATTCAAAACAAATGCTCAATATATTCATGGACAAAACTTTATTTTATTAAAAGTACTTCACTAAGAAATATGACTTTTTGTATGTGAAAGACTTGTAATATTAACTGAAAGACTGCCAAATTTCATGAAGATATACCCAATATATAGAGTTATAAGTATTAAATTTATGTCAACTTTAAACGAGTACAGAAGGTCATGTTTAAATATTATAAAGTAAAAGGTGCTAATTATTGGGTGATCAAAGTAGTATTATTTTCCTGATTAGACATTTATTCTTACTAAAATGTGAATATACAGTCATTTGCTAAATGTTGCAATGGCATCTTTTGTCCCAAGAGACTTCCAAAGTACTTATCTTTGTAATATCACAGCATCCAGTGGCAGATTTATGATAAGGCACCCTCTCCAAAATATTCTGGAATTAAGGCACAGGCATTGATAAATTTATTACTTATAGATCATTGCCGGCCTGAGCCAGGTGTAAAGGGTTGCACAATTCTTAGCTGTTCTTCTATAAATGTAAAAGCTCATAAACAGCCTTTGAAAATTTCCCATTCTTTTAAGAAAACATTATCATTATTAAAGCCCTTGGAAATATGATGCATTTTTACTTTTAGAATATATATATATCAAATATGATAAGGCACCCTCTCCTAAATATTCCGGAATTAAGGCACAGGCATTGATAAATTTATTACTTATAGATCATTGCCGGCCTGAGCCAGGTCTAAAGGGTTCAGGTAATGAAAAGGATTAACAGGAGTAAATTTAAGGTTAATCCCACAAGTATTACCTCAGGTCACCCTACATGGTCTTGGATTCAGCAATGCCCACATACCTCAGGGCACCCCACATGGTCTTGTGGACTAGGAAGAATGGGAGAATCATATGGATTACCATATGATAGCCATGCCTCAGTCAATGGGAGCCCACTGTTTTCCCAAGAGATGTGTGCAGCTCTTGTGACCCAGCCTAGTAGTACACTGCACATTGCATGCTTCTGAGCAGTAGTGTTTGCTGCTTTCTCCTGCCAAGACCTTCCTAAAGGTATCTTTAGATCATCATCAACACCTCTCGTAGAACAGTATGTATTCTGTGTCCTAGATTTTCAGTGCTATGGAAAATTTTGAAATTAATTTAAACGTTAGATTAATAAGTGTAATGTTTATGCTGAGTTGTGTGTGTGCAGATATGATTTTAGAGAGAGAAAGAAAACAAAAACGACTTAATTATGATTTTTTATTTTTCAGTTGGCATAAAGGGGGGTGATGGCTGTAAGGAGTTGTAGAACAAAATTGTAAAAGGAAGGCAGAAAAAGATAAAAACAAAAAATAAGCAGGTACATTTCTGAAGCATCTTTGTCTACAAATTCCAGATGTAGACCATTAAGCTGATGAATTAGACATGGATGATAAGAAAACAGCTTTTATCACAGTCTCAAAAAATGAAGTTGAATATTTTCTCTGAGTTTAGAAAATGAAAAAAAGTGATGTTTCTTGGGATCAAGATTTGGAAAGACATGAAAATGAAAAAAACACTAATTAGGACTATGGTGACTATGCTATTTTGCCCAAATGTGATGAGCATCTGCAACTAATCTTAGTGGAACATGGGCCAGAGAAACTAAGCAATACAGTTTTTCTAAAGACTGTAATAAAAAAATTTCTCATCAAATCATTACTTTAGAAGACTTGCCAATGACAAACAAATGCATTGTCAGTGGCTACAGTATTCCAAGCCAAAGGACTCTCTATTCTGCTTCTGTTGTAAATTGTTTACTGGCAATTGCACAACTGGTTTGTCTCTTGCTGGCCAAAGCTGCAATGATTGGAAAAACATATCTGCAATTCTTTCATCACCTGAAAGAAACAACAACAACAAAATTATTGGCAGCAAATCTTAGAACAACTGATTGCTTTAGTGAGAGTTCTTGCTATGTAAAATCTGCCTTTTTGAGGATCACATGCCAAATTGCACACCTCTGGCAATGGAAACTTTCTGAAGATGATAGAATATCTTGCTTTGTTTGACCAATTTATGAATGAACATTTTAGTAGGATACAAAACAATGAGACGTGTGTACACTACCTTGAGAAAGAAATACAAAATTAACTGGTTCGGCTCTTAGCCAATGCCATAAAAAAGAAATCCTAGCATCTGCTCATGCTACCAAATACTGTTTGATAATTTTATATTATACACCTGATGTAAGCAACATCAAACAAATGACCATGATTCTTTGATTTGTAGATGTACCTTTAGATACTAGTAATTGTGAGCCAGAGCCTTGCATGAAAGAAAGTTTTGTGGGATTTGTGCTGATATGATGGACACCATCCTTCATTAGGTACGGGAGATGCCATTACTTATTGAAAACTTGATGATGGAAGGAACATGAAAGGGAAAGGAGCATTGTTCGGTTCCCACTATGCACATTCTTTAAATTTGGTTGTTAATGATGCCACCAAGAGTTGCTTAGAGGTAACAGCATTCGTTGACCTGGTACAATGTGTACTTTTCAGCTTCAACACACAATTGGGAGGTTATAAAACATCATGTATTACATATGACAGTGAAACCATTAAGTGATAAAAGATGGGAAAACCAAATTAATGCATTGAAATCTCTTTGCTAGCAGCTAGGAAGTATGTTTGATGGCTTAATTGAAATCTCTGATGATATTTCCCTTACATAATCATCTAGCATTTCTTCATAGGTTGAGGCACAAGGTCTTGCAAAAAACGTTTTTGAGTTCAACTTTATGGTTTCTCTCATTGTTTGGTATGGTATCCCCTTTAAGATTAATATGGCTAACAAAAAATTCAAGGGAAGGAGTTTAATATACATGATGCAGTTGAACAACTGGAAGAAACAAAGTTTCTTGTAAACTACAAGAATGACGAAGAATTTGAGAAAGAATTAATAGATGCATGTGAACTTGCTGAGGTGTTGGACATATTACCAAACTTTGAACCAGAGCCAGTCCATATTAGGAGGAGAAAACAGTTCACATATGAGACAGACAATGAACATGAACCAATTCAGAACTCCAAGCAAAAGTTCAAAGTGAACTTTTATTTTGCAGTCTTGGACACGTCAATACAATCAGTTGAACAAAGATTCACACGGATTCATCAAGCTAGTTCTCTGTTTGACTTCTTTTATGACATTCACAGTTTGCAGAAAATAACAACAAAGGAAATAATAGAGCATTGCTTAAAGCTAGAAAAAAGGTTTACAACATGGTGATAACAAAGCTACTGATGCTGTAGACCTGTCTGCAGATATCTGACAAACATGTCACTGCAAGCCAGGTCAAGAAACATTGTCACCACAAGACAGTTTAAAATTTATATGTAAAAATAAGATGGCAAATAGTGTTCCAAATGCATTTATTGCTTTACGTATTCTCTTGACACACACACTATTTCTGTGGCCAGTGATGAGCGAAGTTTTTCAAAACTAAAATTGATAAAACATATTTACGTTCATCCAAGACGCAAGAAAGACTTATTGTACTTTCCACTATGTCAATAGAACTTGAAATTGCTCTGAAAAACTTGACTTGAAACAACTTGTTTACACATTTACCAAATCAAAAGTATGGAGAGTAAAGTTTTAATAAAGCTTCATGTGTCTGCTGAGCTCCTCAGTTACGACTGTCTGTAGGAACAGTGTCTCATAACAGTGTATTGTGTCAGTAGTCAGCTTCTGACTAATTTATTCATTTTCTTCTGCCTACATTGCCCAAATGCAGCAGTGCTGCAGTTAGCACTAACATGTATGGATACAAAGGTTGAAAATGTATATGTAATAAATAGAGTTTGGGGATTATTACAAAATATAGTATAGAATTAAATTGTGTTTTTTATTTCTTCGCTAAATATATATGATAATAATACTAAACGGGTTAATAATGTGAAAGAACTCAAATGTTTAAAATATGCTTGTTATAAATGGCTTTTTATGGATTGCCTCAAAATAAAGCTTCAAAGAAAATTGTTTCATTGACATTGTTTCTTCATTGTGTTTATGTAATAATAATAAATGGGTTATTGGTATGAATGCAGTTATGCAGCCACAAGATGAAAATATACACGTTACAAATGAGTTTTTTGGATTTTTACAAAAAACAGTATAGTAATGCAGGTTTTACATTAGCTCATCAAAACGGGGTGCACATCTGAGGTCTTGCCTAGGGTGCTAAAATATCCTTGCGCCAACCCTGGGTGTTCTTCTTTTAAAACATGCCAATTCTTGAAAGTGAGGATTGAGTGGGAATAGCAGAGGGAGTTAGCTGTGCTAATATAGGTGTTGCAGTACTATTGCTACATGATATGTACATGTTCAGAAATAGCATGAAATTGATAGGTTATAAAAACTGGTGAGCTGATCGCGATTGAGACAGCTTTGTGTGAGTGAGGTAAGTAGCTATCAGACATACATTTTTAGTGTAAGAAAAATTTTGACGTTCATAAACTAAAAAATATTATAGCTGGCGTATCCTTACTGGTATATATATCTTCATAAAGGTCCCGTTTTTCTGCAGATATCTTTAAAATCAAAACCAATCTTTTTGATTCACTGTTGAAATTTTGTACCTGGTACTATTGTTTAGTTATTTTTGTTGCATATCTACATTTGCCTGACTTTGATTGTGTTTTTGTAGATAAAGATTGATTTTCACTTTGTCACAATATTTTCAATCTTTTGTCTTCCTTAAACTCAGTCAAAGTCAGAATTAGATTTATTTCATTATACATTGCTTGAGTTACCCTTGTGTTATCTGTACAAACTACCTTAAAGATGTATCTAAGAGTACCATGTAGGTAAAACGTTTTTAAATCACATATTAGAAAATGAAAAAGTGGTGAATTTAAAGGTGTTGTGAATGTGAAAGACCATTTTTAAATTTAAAAAAAGTAATCATTTTTTCTTTATATAATTAAAGTATTATTCACTGTGCTGAAAATGGTATTTTTTCTTACTGTAGAACATTCCAGCTCATGCAGCAGCTGTCACTGCTTGTGCATTTTCATCTGATGGCAAGTACCTTGTGTCCTATTCAAGTGGGGAGAACAAACTCTGTTTTTGGCAGGTAAGAAGCTTCATTATATTTAAGATTTTAAGTGCTAAGTATCCATTCTTCATCTTTTATTATTGTTATCCGAGTAAGTAATTGTTATTTTCTAGGTTAATGGTGTGGTGTGTCTTTTGTGAAATCTCATAAAAATGAAAATATAAGGGAAAATATGAAACTGTTGAAGAATGAAACACAAACAAAAATATATACAATTGTATTAAAACAGTTTTTATGTACAGAGAAACACATTAATAGTAAATTGCCAAAATCTTTGTAAGCATAATGAAGTGGTTTTGTTGTGAAGAACATACTACATATTTCAACAGAACATTGGCCTGAAGAAGACAGACAACAGACCAATTTCTGTAAAAACATATAGTATGTTCCCCAAAATAAACCCTCTTCATTATGCTTATGAAGCTTTGTTTGTCAGTTTACTATTATGTTAGTGTACTGTGCTTCCATACACAAGTAAGAGAAACACATTGCCCAAACTCGTTATACACAAAGGTGTGAAGCAATAGAAACAAGTATTATAAGTGTAATATCATACACCACATTATTCAGTGTATATACTTTCTAGGTCAAAGTGTAAATAACAAAGTCTCTGGATTTATAATATTATAAAATCCAGCTGAAGTTAACCGTGTGTGCATAACATCAGTCCATTAGACCAACCTCTTATTGGAGAATTAATGTTTACTATGAATTCTATAATTCTGAACTTATTTAATGTAAAATTTGGTAAGCTTTCAATAAATATTACAAGTATATTGTGCACAATAATTCAGGATTATGTAATATTTATACTAAAGATTTTTCTGAGTACATACTTTAGTCAGTCTGATTCAAAACTCTGACTAGTCTTGAGTACAAAGTAATTTTCATTTTAAGAATAAAGATACTTTTTTCATCTTACAGTTTTCGTATTTCATTTCGTTAACCACTGATCCTTCTAAGTGAATGTAAAATGTTTTTCAGTAAAACTTTGTATTTTATATGTTATTTTCTGTACCCTTATACAGGCTTATTCCATCTGATGGACCTTGTAACTACCACAAATAAATGCAATAAATCTAATTACCCTTTTTTCTTTCTTGAATGACTGAAGGTTAGAACAAAAGTTGCCATTATTTATCCTAAACTTTCTCAGGCTTGTAACAGTCTACATATGTTTTAATTTAATTTTATTGTTTTACTCCTCTTTAAACTTATCTATTGAGCCTGCATAACGAAGCAAGAAATTACCTAGCAAGTCAAAGCTGAACTTATTTTAAACAAAATCTAATCAAAAACACCTTAGGTGTGAAAAAAAGGTGCAGCCAAAAAAAGGATAAAGCGTACAACTTAAAGTAATGAAATCGAAATTTGTGCCAAACTGATAGCTACAATTATAGCATTAATAAGAATTTTACAGGAAGTATTCATTTATTAATTAGCTAGGGTGCATTTTTGTTCAACTTGAGGCATGTGACTTTTTGTGTAGGTGTGTGCAAAATTTTTTGTCAAATTTGAGTAGCTTTTGTTGAATAACTTTGCACGTGTGATTTTTATTTAGACTAAATTTGACACCTTATAGTAGGTTATAAATATCTATCAGTGTACCAAATTTGAAAAAATCCATAAAAGGTAATAATGTTTTTCTATCAAATAAAATGCAAAGAAAAAAATAGGAAAAAATATTGAATTAAAATTGGGGATTTTATATCTTGTGTATTTCTTAATGGATTGCCTTGAAATCTAGTATGTGATGTAAGGGTCCAGTAGAGCACATCCCTGTGGCAGTTTGGATTACTGCAGTCAGAACTACAGAAAGTGGAAAATTGCTAAACTATCACACTTGTTAATAACACACAGTGTGTCCTCCAGGTTGTTTTGCCACATGACACACTATTATGTGTCTTGATATTGAATTATGTAAAGCATATGCATGCATACCTCACCAAGAAGTTTTTTAGTTACTTTTATAGAAATAAATAAACTTACACTAAAACAAGAAATTTAATACTTACGAGTGTGTCTTGTACTTTTTTTGTACTCAAAGTTCTCAATAAAAGTTAACCCAAGTTTTCTTACATTTGTTGTCAGTACTTTACTGAATTTTTTTTTTATTTCAAATATTTAATTCAGAACACAAAATAGTAATATGCACAAAGAATACAATGTTCTTTAACTATTATGATTTAACTGGCTTTTTAACTAAATTATAAGTAATATTTTCTTTACCATGTTTAGGGTAAACTTTATGATAGCAAGCAACTTCAGGTCTGTAGAATGAATAATTAAAAAACTGTTGTTAGAATGAATTAGCATCATATCTGATTTAGAAAATTAAAATCATATTTCTTTCTTGGTTATAAGCAATATAATAGCAACCATCAGAGGGAATTATTGACATTTTTGAAAGACAGTATTGGATAGGAGGGTGTGACATGTGGGTTTGTCCTTCTGGTTGAAATTTCTCTAATAAATCAAGATAGTTAGAGACTACAAAATCAGATTATGTCAGGAATATCTATACTGTAAGTTTGTTATTAGTATGAAATCTCAGAATCTCAAAAAGGGTGTGGGAAAAATGTTTAAATGGGCAATTCAGAGCAAGCAAGTGTCACGTGATACATAAAGTGAAGAAGACTGAGAATTTATTTAAATATTTCTTTTTGAAATAAGAAATTTAAACTTGTATAATATTTAAATTTGATTTAGTTAGTATGTTTTGATACCAATTTAATGACATAAGTTGATAATAAATAAAGTTTTTAAATTAAATTTTGAATGTAAAACTTCATGATCTGTGCATTTTGTCCCTCACCCATACACATAGGGTTAAAAAAGAAGTTAAATCTAACTGTACCAGACTATGGGTGAATTATTCATACCATTTAGTTTTTGTTTTCTGTGAAATGTTCATTTGTTTTTTTAAAGTCGGGTAATAATAAGTATAAAATATTGTTATGCATAAGAAAGAAAAGTTATCTCAGATGAACTTTGTAACAAATCATAGCCAATAAAACTTGAATTTTGGTACTAAACAATTCATGACATTTAGATAAATTTAACATACAGTATTTTAGTGTCAGTTGAAACTCTGCTTTCTGTGTGATTTTTTTATTTGTATACCAAGATATTGGTCTCTAACTTGTACATTTTGAATTTTGTGTTGTTTTTTTTTATGTTGTTCGAAACTTTAAAAAAATTTCAAGTATGTACAAAGAAATTGCATTCATATATTTTTTACAATGCCTGGTTAATTAGGAGTTAATGAAAATTAAGTATTACTTCAGCAGAAATCTTTTATATAGTTATGTAAGCTATTGAAATCAGGCATAAAGAAATTCAGCAAGCAGGGCAACACAAACAATAGTAAGAAAAAGTTATAGTGTATAATGTTGGAAGTTATAAAATGTATTCTGGGTTTGGATATGTGAGTATGTGAATTGACAGCAGGTACACTTTATACATTTGCAAAATCAATTTAACTATGTGATCATTTTTAATTTTCAGACAGCAACTGGCTTGTTTGGTCTTGGTAATGTCCAGACACGTTGTGTGCGTACTCACAGTACACCTCCACTGCCAGAAACTGTGAAGGGTAATCCTTTAAAGATGGCAAGATTAGTCTGGATAGCTAACAAAGTTGTTGTACTCTTGTTGGCCAATGGGAAAGAACATAGATTTAGTGTCACATAGATGAATATATATTTCTTGACTTTTCATTGTGTTGTTATTGTATTGATTTTTGCTTTCAAATAAAGGTTTTTGTGCATGTAGAACAACATGGATATAATGTGAAATAGTAATTCTGTTGTACCTCAACCATTTATTATGAAGACAATTATAATTCTTACTGTTTGTAGTTGCAGAAAAGATACAACAGGTCATGTTATTTTTTCCAACTGTGATAATTTAAAATCAATTTCAAGTTTTTAAAATTAATTCCAGATTTTTGAGAAAAGATGACATGACACTGCAGCATTATGCATGCATCCTGATGAGAAGCTGTAAACTGATATATAACAGTGTATTTTGTATTTAACCTCTGTGAAAAGGACCTTTATCTGCTGTAATAATCATTTCACTGTGTATTAACACTAGATTGGCTTATGTGTTACATCCTGTAGATAGTAGTTAAATCTTCATGATTAAAAGTATTATTGTATTCCAATACATCAAACGTATCACTCAAATCTATTCAGTTACAGCTACTAGTTCACAGAAAATAGAAATTGATTTCACAAAAAATAAACCATTTCAGTAACAAACCTCTGCTGTCAATTTCAAATATTGTATACAAGTAATGCTACTTCTAAGCTTTGATTAAGTCTACTGTCATTTTTGGATAAAATACCATATTCTTTTAATATTAGTCTAAATAGATATCCAGTGGAGCTTAAAAATAAGTTCCAAAACATAGTTTCCATGAACTTGAATCAAATTTACAGCACCATTTCAACTTCTTTAGGTCAGTGAGAACATTATGTATTATAATAATAAAAAACAATAGCTTTTTACCCAATAAATCCCAGAAGATTAAATTTGATGTGTGATTCATGAACAGTACCAGTATATTCTCTGCACTTGTTCTAGTACTTTTTCTTTACTTTAAGCTAATTCTCTTTTTTATATTGATTTTCTGGTGCATGAGCACATTAAATAAATTCATTAATTGTTTTTTTTCAAACCGTTAATATAAATACAGACTGAGATGTTTTGTTGACATTGAGAATATTTATCACCATTGTTGATTTTTGACACATGGCTTCAGTTTGACTGATTAGATAGAAGCCAAGAGGATTGAACTCTGTGACAGTAATGAAGAAAAGTCATAAACTCACATCTACCTGACACCTGAGGATATTACATAAAAATTTATCGTATTATACAAGACATCTGCTCTTTAGCTATAGCATATGCATGGCTGTACTAAATGTTACATTAAAGCATAATGTTCACATGTACAAAGTTATCTACTTATTCTTTCCTTCAAAAAAATCAAAATTTCATATTCATTAAATAGTCATCTTTAGTTGCAGGAAAGGATTGATGATAGAGTATCTTGAATTTCTTAGATCTCCTGATCATTATACAGTTATTTTTATTCTCTATGTCTAAAAGGAAGTCTATTTGTCTAACCAATTAAATACTACTAAACAAATTTTGCTGTTGGTTTACATTAATATTCCCTTGAATACTTTTCCCAACATGATTTCTAACTTTGATGTATTCTTTACTGTTCTTTTCTCATTGCTTAAATGCTTAACTTTGCAGTGCTTTATAATAGTATCCCATGTAGATCAACATTTATATCACATTTAAATTTACAATAAATTCCCAATATGTTAAACTATTACTAGTTAAAATAGTTCTGTTTTATGAACTTTTTGTAACATGAAACAATTTAACATATTTTAGTATGTACATCTGCACATGGCTAACTATGCTTAACTTAAATTTTAACTATTTGTACATCAAAACACACAAGTATCTGCTTAGCTAGTGAGTATTTAACATATGAGCTGTTGAATCTGACCTTTCAGATGGTAAATTTGGGCACAGTGTGTGTTTTGGATCCAAATATCACTTTACTACAAATATGTGAGTAGATTAGAATTAGTTTTACAAAGTTAATATTTAGCATGGAAAACTTAATCTGAGCTTTGAAGCATGTTTCTTCAGTTTTTGTGTAGCTTTGTTATTACAGTTATAAATCTTCTTAAATGCTTAAATATTTTGACTGGTAACAATTAAGGGTAAAGTAGTTTGTATATATTTTTATTTGTTTAGTATGATTAGCATTAAATGTGTACATTTATCAGTTTTATGTTATAAATGGGTATTATTTATATTCAAATACTCATTTAAGAAAAGTGTGTAAATCTGACTGTTATGAAAGTATATTGTATGTTATGCATACATTCAATAAATATAAATTCATGGGCTGAAGCAAAGACTGTTTGAGTAAGACTCTTAAATTAGTCAATCTTGAAATAGTTTGAGAACTGCTTTAAGTTTTTTATGAAGTTTCAGCTCTGTCACTTAAATAATATCAAAGTATTGAAGATTTACAATTTGAAACAAACTTTTTACTTGGAAATTTATTAACTATTGTTCTGTGGGACTGCTCATAAATTATCAGAGAGACTTCATTTCCAGTCCATGCAAATAATGTTTTCAGTCTACAAGTTACTGTAATTTTGATATCAGTATTATATGTATTTATACACTACTTAAATAAAAAAACAAAGGGGAAAATGTTTAATACAATCTGGAAAATTACAGTTCAGTGCTATTTCAAAATTGGGATGTTATTAGTTTGTGCATATTTCTTGTGCTCATGTCTGTGTTACTCACCTTGGAAGAAAGTACCTCCATATACTATTTTCAGATTTAATCAGCTACTGTTTTGATTTTAGCTTCAATTGTAGATATTATTTTACGTTTAATTGTGTGTTAATATTACCTGTCACTGGTGGATAGAGGATTTTTGAGAAAGTACAGACTGCCAAAGCTATTTAGCCATTAAAAATGGGGCAAACACAAAGACAAGGGGCAGCTCCTTTTTGTGTATCCAGCACTTGTTGTTACACAAACAACTGTTCTGAAGAGTAGATATCCTAGTCAGGGTCATATAAAATAACCTTTAGACCAGCTGATGACTAGTGATGATTACTGTCTGTATGACACTGCCATCAGAAATCACCAACATACTTCCTAAGAAATCAATACAGCTTTTGGGACAGCTTCTTGACTGGTGATCAGTAACCCAAAGAGTCTGGTTTTAAAATGCAGAACACCTGCTTTAGTCGTGAAGTTAACTCACCACCATAAACTCACAAAATTTGATGGCAATATCATTGGGCATTAGTACTCTTTGCAGAAAAAATTTCATTCCTCTTCCTGTGATCAACAGGTTAGTGTCTAGAGAGCTTCAACTAAAGATGACAATATATTAAAAATAGCACCCAGACAAGTGCCCACAAGAGCAACAAAGTTTGCACATTCCATTGGGTATCTTAAATATCAAGGAAGAAACGAACATGGAAACTGAGGTCTAAGACCTACCTGATAAATAATGCATGTGTAAAAAAGCGTGCCGACTGCCAGTCTCTCATTATAACATGTACTGCAATGTCAGGGGGATCAGGCAAAGAAAATACTCCCATGGGAAGCACTCTGAACATTATGACATGATATTCTTTCAAAAGACTTAAACACTCAAGTCCTGAGGAGTTCACTCTCACTGACTAACCTCATTATTGACCCAGAGAATGGGATGGTTATTGCAGTTTGACATAAAAGCAACATCTTCTATGTACATTTTGTCAGCTTTCAGAGGATCAATCACTATTGCAAGCTACAAACCATCCAGATGCTCACCCAAAGTTACCCACACATGAAACATAACACGGTACATCATACTGAAGATTGTAGATTCTTGTCTTACAACATTTATCTAACTGTAGAAGACTTCAATGCCAGACACCCCACCTTGAATATAGGTGAAAGCACTAATGCTAAAGGTTTACATTCTGCTATCTGCAGTATAGCCACCAACTTTATGCTGCTTAACTCGGATGAATGAACAAGATTTGCTGAGTACCAAGGTACATAATCTCCTACATAGACCTTGCTTTTGCTAACTTCATCCTCCTACAAAATATCATTGGCAAGATTCAGAGAAGTCTTGCCCATTGAATTGACAACTACTACCAACATTGTTAAGTGGTTATTGCAGTGGAAGAAAAGCCTGGATTAATGCTGTTGAATTTGCAGCTGATACATAGGAAGACTTTTAAGCCAGTATGAACACCTTGGAAGATGCCTACAATAGCATAGCTGTCCATTCTTGATAACAAAATTTTCAGAATCAGTGTAAGATAGGTCATAGATGCACTAAATACCAGAAGATGCATTTTAAAATATTGAAGCTGAAAGCCACAGTGGATCAGCCATCAATACTTGTCTGCCTCAAGGATCATCACTATTACCAGTCTGTTCAAAATATACACCATGGATCCTTCCTTCACAGTTCAACCAGATGTCGTGTATTGTTCTTTGCTAACATCATTCTGGTGTGTAGCCAAAATTGAAAGCAAGAACAACCATCTCTTAACAGGGTGAACAAATGGTGCAATGATACAGGGATGGTCATACTTTTTTCCAAAACTGCAGCCATATTCTGCACACTTAAAAGTACACTTGTTGATGAGGACAAACCATCACCATGCTTTGTGGGCACTGCTATCCTTCTGGAAGAGTAACAGAAGTACCTAGAAGTGACCTTCATAAGCCACATTAACACCATGATAACCAGAGCTACCAAAGGCATTTCAATGCACTTAAATTACAGCAGTAAATTGAGCTGAGAAACATCATCTGCTTATACTGTATCAAAGTTGTATCCTGTATTATTCACTACTGATGATCATTATGAGCACTGCACAACCAGATAAGATTGAAAAGATACAAAACATCTGTTTAAAACTGATCACAGGATGTAGTTCAGCTGTATTACACTTCAGAAGCACCACAGAGCATTAATACTAATTATGAATAAAATTTTTCAATTGAACTGTGCAGTGTGTTGCCAGTGTTCATTTCATTTGGGGCATACCATCTCAACAACGACCTTATAGACATCAACTAAGCACAGAATACTTTGGTTGAAAGGTTCAATACAGCCACAACTGAAATAATTCATAAATACCAAACTTCAGATGTCCTCATGTGGTGCTACTGTGATCCATGGAAATCAATCTAGGTAACAAATGTTATGATTGGGCAGAGAGTACAGGAGTAATCTGTGCCTTTTTAAATACCATAGTGGACAGTCACCTATCATTATAGCCATAGATTGTTCCTTCACCACTGTTAGCAAGAGAATTGGTTGGGCATTCATAATCTCACAGAAGCATGATAAAAAGCTCAATATTCACTATTCCATCTATTAACTTTGGAAACATTTTCAAAATGAACCTGATGTGTTTTACGTTATAGATTTCTGTCAAAGTGCTTCAGTTTTGGACCGAGCGATGTTGATGAATCAGTCTACTAAATTCTGTAATTTGGTAAGGTAATGATACAGCTGAAGTAGTTTAGGAGGGTCCTGTTGTTATAGATGGCACAGAAATAGAACATATGTAGACCAACTGATTTCTCATATTCCATATCTCATGGTTAAAGGTGTTTGAAGATGGAATTCTTGGTGAATACAGAGAGAGGTGTAGCTGTTTTGATCCCTAAATTTGTCAGTTCATTTTCTAGATATATAAATCTTTCAGCAATGATCTTTTGCTGTAATGATCTTCTGCATTTTACACACTGTGTACAGTCTATTTTGGTTTAGGCTCAGTGATAGACACAGAAAATATAGCTCATGAAACTAAAGGTTATGAACAAGGAAATGTTACATGGAATTACGTAGACTTCTTTTTACCATGCTACACAAACCTTTAAATGACACTAGCATTTAACTGAAATGTGAATAAATTCAACATGAACGATCATAATTAATTTTTACTAATGCAAGAAGTGAGAAGAAATAAACATGCTTGTGGTGCCTATAAGCACATATTCTCTTTTAGTTTATAAGAGGAAACTGTTTTTGTTTACCCAAAATGATAAATATTTTTTTCAGATATACAAATCATATTTTTATGATTATCATATTTTTTTCAGATATATTCTTTATACATTATACAAACTTTCACACACAGGAGACCTGCTTTGTGCAGTACTGGCCTTATTCTGTGACCTAGTTACACACCTTTTAGGGCATTGTAATACTTAGGTATTTTTTAATGTTTCACATGGGTGATGTTGGTGGAGATCTATTTTGGTTCTCTGTCAACATTGCGAGTTTAACTTTAGAAGTGCCTAAAGGTTAAGCCTTCTCTGCTTTTATTTGGGACAATAAATGTCGGGGCAGTACCTGTATTCTAATAAGAATGATGTTTTTGTTTCTGTGGACATAAAATTGTATTATTTCTGTCTATGGGTGTATCGCTCAACTGATGTTGTGATGATTTTCTTCTGAATAACCTCAGAGGTATCTGCAAATGCCTTCCAATATTTTGTGCAATTGTTTATGTTTGATTTATTGCTGTTATCACTTTGTCTTTTATTTTGTTGAGTCTCTTTCAGTTTTAAACTCCATAAATCTTTTCCTGTTGAACCTCTTATTATTAGTTGGACTACTTTTACCAGTCAGTAATCAGTGAACCTGAGAATACCACACTATAAGGTAGTAAGGTGAAATGTTGGTTCTTTGACCACAATATATTTATAGGATTATTTCTAATTTTTCATGGGTATACTTTTTATGATTTTTTGCACTCTTGTATAAAAATAGTTTTATACATAGGTAAAACTTGTAAATGGCATTTCCTAGACTGGCATATGCACAATGGGAGAAGTCTGACATTGAGGCTAAGCCATGATCTGGGGGAGTAGTGAGATTAAGGAGAAGCCCTCTCAGGTTATAGGCCTTTCACTGATGATGCAAAGAGTCATGCCTACAATCTCTATCTATCTGCAAATTCAGGATGGAAAGCTGCCGTTTGAGACCTCCAGAGCTGCTAAACGGGTTCTAACCCTGAACAGTACCTTTGGCTCACAGAAGGCATGGACATCTCAGGGTTAACAAAGTGGCTTTTGGACTGAAGGTCTATGTAGGATACTCAGACTGTTGCCAATCAGAACAGCTCAACCCCAACCTTGCTTGTCATCACCCACGAAGACTTGAGGTGGTTCTGGTGGACAAAGTCTGCCAGGGGAAGCTGTCCCATCTCCAGGATAAATAGAAAGCACTGAGGGGTGAAAATAGTGAACTGTTGGGTAGATAAGAACATCTCCAAGTCAAGAAATTTGCTGCTATAACTATAGTGGGTCATAGAGAATCTTGGGGTCATGAAGAGTTGGAAGATACCATCTACTGCCAACTCTGGTGCAACTCTTTTACCAATGAATTGTGAAAGTGACTGACATATTATAATTCTACAACAGCTGAAAGGGTGAAAATGTTCGGCAATAGGAATTCGAACCCATGACCCACAGATTGCAAGTCTAGTGCTCTTACCACTAGGCTGTACTAGACATTCATAAATAAGAACATGAGAAAAGTATACTTAGTTAGCTATAATCATTACCAGGTTGATTTTTATATTTTTCAATCAGAGGTTAATATTAATATATCAGAAAAAAAAATTTAAAAACTGTGGGCTTACAAAATACTTCAATCTGAATTATTTAAAATATTTTATCTTAACCAAGTAAAGCACTGGGTACATCAAATTTACATTTGGTATGATGCCTGAGCTATTGTTTGTGCATTTCACTTTCTACAGATAATTTCACACATTCATCAGTCATTGATATTTTAAACAAGTGACTATCCTAGCTGTTGTTCTGCCATTTAATCCTATCTATATACATCAGGAGATAGACAGCTCAGACGATTAGTAGAGTTATCTTGCACTTACTCTCCAGGCTCTACCTCATATAGCTGATCTTGTGCAGTCTGATAAGTACTCTCTGCATCATCTACCCATCATCTTAGTACCTGGGTAGGACAGACTATTGGATGTAGCCACAATGTCTTTCTCTTGGTAGAATGGAAATTGCCTCTGTAAGGATGAGAATATCTCCCTAACCTAGGTGATGTTTCATCATTTTGCCTGGAAGTCACTCAATGAACTTATCCACAAGGATTATTTTGATCTAAAAAAAGCTATTGTAGAGTATGCTTCATCGTGTAGATGACACATATTGTCGACATAAATGGACAGATTCTTTGTGGCACTTTTTTTTTTCTGGTCCTTGAATTCAGCCTTATGGATTACTCGGTTTTCTACCAGATATGGGCCAGATTCCGTACAGTAAGTGTTTGTAACTTGTTGGTGATAAATTTCAACAATAAACAAACAGCACACAGTTCACTTGTTTTAAAATATTACTTTAAAACAAACCAAATTTATATACAAATGTACGTTACACAGATACTTTCCTGAGTAGATTCGTTTTCAGCACTTCGATATGCTAATAATATTGAAAGAATATGTTCATCTCAAGTTTTTATCTTTTTCACAATATTGAGAAATCATATCTAGTAAAGTTCTGTTACACCTTTCTACTAGACCATTAGCAGCTGGGTGATAAGCAGTGGTCTCTATTTTCTTACCAACTAGTAATTCGCACATTTCTCTCATTAGTTTGGAAATAAAGTTAATACCTCTGTCTGTCAGTAGATCCTGGGGTATACGTGTCTAGCTACTATTTGGTTTACGAACACTTTGGCAACTGTTTCTTTTGTCTGATTTGGTGAGCATATTGCCCCAGGAAATTTAGTCAGGTAGTCTGCGACTTCTAGTAAATATTTGTTTCCTGCAAAGGATGTAGGCAATTGGCCTAAGATATCCAAAACTATTAACTGTAAAGGCATGGTTAAACTCAGTATTCTCTGTAAAGGAGCATTCATAAAGTGTGGGCTAGTTTTTCGCTTCTGGCATTCTATGCATAATTCACAGTAGTCTTTAATATATTTTTTAATAATTAACAATTTAATAGTTAACCAAAAGAATCTTTTACTTATCCTACTGTATGTTTTCACATAAGCTAAGTCTACTACGATTGGGCATGTCATGAGACGTTTTCATTACCTTAGTCTTCAAATTATGTGGTACAACTATCTGTAATGTTCTGTTATTATTGTTGACCTTTCTGCATAATATATCTGAATTTAATGAGTATTATGTATATTCTCCCTGTAATACTCTTTTCTCAACGTATTCACCAGTTCACCTTTCTTATGCTGTTAATCACATATCTAAATCCCAAATTACATCAAAGTATTCTTCACTTTCTAATTTTACCCATTTTATTTTGTTACTACCCTGTTTTTCTTCAGATTCTGTATTTCCTATTCTAATTCTGCTTAATGCATCAACATTAGACTACTTTCTGTGTGGTCTATATATTACTTCAAAATCGTTACCCTGTAACAATAATGACTATCTCGCTCAACTAGATGATGGATCCTTTAATGTTATTAGCCATCTCAATGGTGCATGATCTTTCAAAATAGTGAACTTCTTACCATACAGATAACATCAGAAAGTTTTAATTCCGTGCACTACAGCTAAGCATTCTTGGTCTGTAAATGAATAATTTATTTCAGCTTTTCCTAACTGTTTTCTTTTGCATTGTAATCTAACTGTGATAATACTGCACCTATAGCTAATCCTAAATTATCTGTGCTTAGGATAAACTCCTTACTGAAATCTGGGTAGCTTAAAATTAGTGCCTTTAATACAGCATCTCTTAATTTCTTAAATGCGTATTGTCTTTTTTTCTTTCCACTTAAATGTTATTTCTTTCGTATTCAGTTCCGTTAATGGTTTTGCTAGTAATGAAAAATGTGGGATAAACCTTCCATAGAATTCTACAAATCCTATAAAAACCACGAATATCTTTCACTGTTTTAATCACTAGATAGGTTTTACAAATTTCTAACTTTTTGGGGTCAGGTTTTACACCGTCTGCGGTTACCACATGTCCTAAGTATTCTACTTCTGTTTTCAAGAATTGTCATTTGCTTGGCTTAAGCTTTAGATTTGCTCTCCGCGATGTATCAAATACATGGCTTAATCTTTCCAAATGTTCCTCGGAATTTGCAGCTAACAATATAATGTCATCTAAATAACAGAAGTGTTACGTCTCCGTTTGTTAATTGATTTTTCCGTAACTTCGTTCCGACGAAATTTTAACG
>NW_013666444.1:286115-300207 GCF_000517525.1 Limulus polyphemus
AAGCCAAAAACATTCTGTTAAATTGACACTTGTCTGTAGGAAACACAAAGGCAGTTTTAGCTTTATCTTCTTTATTTCTGTGCTGTCCTATCTTGACTGTTGACACTTAGTTTTGCTAATATTGGTGTTTGTCTTCTGATAAGATTTAGTCAGTGAGAAGGCATGATTTTTCTCAACTATTGCACATAAGTCTGAAGGTACAAAGCCCTTCAGAACTTAAGATCTCCATTTCTATGCACAGATTACCTGTGGTTAGAGATATTTCAGAAATCCTGCCCTATAATATCATCTGTAAAATGAGTGTTCTATCTCTAGGTCTCCTACTATCATCTGAACACTACACTTGACTAGAATTTTTACGGAATGTCTTGTTATGGAAGTTAAAATACTTTCAAGAAACTTCTTTCCAAGTATTATTTAACAATGTCGGATTTTTATTCACTAATTCTGCACTTAGCAAAGACGATTGAACACCTCTCTCAACCAATAATCAACATGCTATATCCTCTGTTTCTACTACAATTACTGGTGACATTTCATTAACACTATGAACATTCAATCTTTTATTACAAACTGCCAGAACTACCTCTACTTTTGTTCCATAATCTCAGTGGGAATTACGTTTTCTGATACTACAGCAAATGTAGAGCAACTGTTATTTCTAGAGAACTTCCTTTTGAAATTTCTAGCCTTTGGAGCTTTTTCGTTCTCTACTTTTGGAGGGCGTCTGCAGTTTCTAGCTATGTGGCCTGAAATTCCACAATTAAAACAAGCTATATATGCTCATATATTTCCTTCTTCTGGAAAGAGTTTTTTGCCACGTGCTCTATCTTACCACAGTTAAAATGCTATAAATAATTTTGCTTATTTTACTTGTTTTGTCAGGTTGTTTTATCATTTATGTTACTGCTTACTATATTTATAGCAGAATGCTGAGGCTTGTAGAACTGTTTTTCACATAGCTCCTCTTGTGTAGCTACTCCAATCAGTCGCATCAGGGGTGTTTGCTTCATTTACATTTCTGCGAGTTACATTAGTGATCAAACCTCGCTCAAAATTTGACTTCAAGATATTTTTTATCATCAGCTCATTCGAATGTCTATAAGCTGTGCATAGTTTGTTACCTAATTCTTGTAGCTTATGCCTAAATACTCTATTTGACTCCCCTCTTTGCTGAGTCAAGCTATGTATATGTGTAAGAATTGTGTTGAGTGTTTCTCACTTTCTATATTCCTGCGTTGATCTGTGTGTAGATACTGAAAATCTGCAGTTTTTTCAGTTCATCATAAGCCCTGATGTAATGCTTGGCTTCTTCTGCTGTTCTCAGTCTCAAAATATGTGCTTTTTAAGTATCAGTCTCGCCTGAAATTGTAGCAGCTTCATTTAATGCGTCGATGAAACTTTTGATATACTCATCAAGTTTGCCATGGAATAATGCTATTGCAACCGTTAAATGTGTAGTGCTCCGTGGACCTAATGGTGCAGGTTGATCTGCTACAGCCTCAACATTTGCACCAACCCTTCTATCAACTCATAGTTGCACACCTTCTTCTGTTGTAGTGTCTATGCCAGCAGTAGCCATGTCTACTTGCACTACTTAAATTATAAAGAATTGACTCGGAGACTGAGATTCCAAAATACGTATAATACTTTAATCAAATTATTAAGATACTCGGCGGCGTCAAGATTACATAAAGTATCTTGAAAAACTTCAGAATGAAACTTACTAAATTTCTTGGTCTGAGCAGTTCACTGTTCCTTAATTAAACTTTCAACAATATGCATTAACTTTCTAAGTAAAACCAATAACTTATCAATATAAAAATCCCCCCCCCCAACTGGCACAGCAGAATGTCTGTGGACACTAGAAACCGGTTTTCGATACCCGTGGTGGGTAGAGAACAGATAGCCCATTGTGTAGCTTTGTGCTTAATTACAAATAAATAATACTAAACATCTTACATCAATTTCCTAACTATGCTATTCGAGTGAGAAAGATAACAATAATTATTTACTTGAAGCTTGAATGGGAAATATTCGTAGTATCTTGTAATACAGACATTTTCATTGATGTTCTTGGTTTGGACACGGGTGGATCAGGCAGCATCTGGATCAATTTCTTCAGCAGCAGGGTTGACAGCTTCTAGTATTGTTATCAATCCAAAACCAAAACTATCTGTTAATTGGTTATGTTAAATAACTATAATTTGGCCACCTATTTGTGCGTATTTCTCCTCGGTTTCCTTCCAATGAAAGTTCCACCAGTGGTTTCTAGTTTCCTTTCAAATTCTTTTTATAGAACTTATTTCAACTTTTAAGCTTTCCCTCTGCTACTGGTGCATCTGGTTCCTTTATCAAAGACTTGAATCCTCAAGCAACAGAATTTTCTGACTTTAACAAAGGAATCAGAAACTTGATTATTTTTTCATGAAGGATCTAGATGTTAGAAAGATTTACAAAAATATTTTCTATCTAACCCTTACCAGTTGCCCCTATACTATTTTATTCCCATCATATGCAATGATTGAAATTCATGTTTTGTTTTTTCTTAACCTTTCACAAACGAAAATTGAATGGCAGTGTACTCACCTTCAAGTTAAAAGTTGGTTTTCTTTCTTAATGGCAAGAAGTTCTAGTATGAAAAGTTGAAATTCTTCTGTGGAATAGAGGACGAAGTGGGAGAAACTGGAGAAAAGCACATCACATTCATTTGGCCAGTGGTATGTAATTCCACTGGTATTGTGGGTTTTAGCAACACAGTGTTATTTTATCCAATTTGAGAGCCTTATAGTGGTTGATCTAAAATGTTCCTGGCTGCACCTAAGGCACGTGTACTCATATACCACTAGTGTGCTATTGAATTTATGTAATCTGTTTTTAATTAAATATCTCCTTTAACCTAGATTCTGTTTTAAATAAATATTTTGACTGAATTGATGAATATAGCTTTTTGATAATTTTCTAAGTAGAATATAACAGTTTTCTTTGGAACATGTAGCATAACAGATGGATATATTCAGCTTTCCATGTTTTGTGTAGATTATTCTATTTAGGAATGAAAACGGAAAACATTTTTTTGTAAATATTTGTATAATATTCTCAACTTCTGTTTCAGAAAGGTTTTGACTTCCTGTAACTATACTGCTGACATTCTCACAATGGAATTTGAGATGCTATTAGATACCAATGTAAGCAATAGTGGAATAGTAGCAATGCTGTCACAGTTGCAGGATGCAACTGAACTATTGATAGCATATGTGAGTCGTATGGTTACAGCTCCGAAACACAAATAGTACATGTTGAAGAAATAATTTTTTCATTTGTAATCTTCATTGAGCATTACTGATATTACTTGTATAGTAGAAAGTTCACTTTCAGAGTTGATCATGTGTCGCTTAAGTAACTCACGAACTTTCAAAATCTGGATGGGATAATCAACACTAGATAATAATTTTGCAGCAGTATGACATAGTCATGTGTCATCGTCCAAGAGTGGAACATGGAAATGCAGATAGACTATCTTGCTGCACAGTAAGACAGTATTCATTCATTGAATGTCCTGATACAGATTTGGTTTGAAATTCGTTCAAAGCTACACGAGGACTATCTGTCTTAGCCGTCCCTAATTTAGCACTGAAAGACTAGAGGGCAGGCATCTAGTCAACACCACCCACCGCCAACTCTTGGGCTACTATTTTACCAACGAATAGTAGGATTAACCGTCACATAATAACGCCCCCACGGCTGAAAGGGCGAGCATGTTTAGTGGGGCGGGAATTCGAACCCGCAACCCTCAGATTGTGAGTCAAGCATCCTAACCACCTGGCTATGTCGGGCCCCTTAATACAGGACATTGGGTTGAGGTAGAAGTCAATTAAGCTGTCATGACACAGAGCCAAACAGCAGGTGATTCCACTGGTAAGTGGATTCCAAAACATACACCTTAAGAGGTCCATGAAGCGCAAATGAGGGATCTAGAACGGGTACAGGTGCTTTTTCTTATCATACAGCAAGTTAATATATGAGAATCACAGGTTGGGGAATGTAATGCAATTGCACATAAACTGTGGTACTTGTAGGAGTAGTTACAGGTGTGTAACAATGTTTTATATTGATTTTATCGACTACCTAAGCATTGTTCTCAGCCTGTGTTGTAGCTAGTTATCCCTACGTCCTGAGGCAGAAATTCTCCACACGTTGCATAACATTAGAATTTGATATCACTATTGATAATTCTATTGCCATGTCAGAATCGTGACATTTAGTCTAGTTCAAAAAAATGCCATCACTAATTATTTATTTGTTGACGCCAATAAAACACTGTTTAGTTTCACCTTATACAGAGAAGACACGTTACTGAACTGAGACTACCAACAGCTAGTATATGGAAGTAGCACATGTATGTTTCTATGTCTGGGACAGTCTCTCAAAATCTACTAGTGTCTGTAGCAATGTGTGAAAGTTGGAAACATACAAGTATGGCATAATACATTTGTGTATATACGTATATCTGAAGTTTTGCCTACCTAAATGAAACTTTACACAAAGTCATTCATAAATGTTGTACCACACAATATGAATCAATTCCTGAGAACACAAACACTATGCAACCTCTGAACGAGAATATTTGATCAAAATTTCAAAATGTTGAATAATGAAGTTAAATGTACTTACTGGCCTGTAAGACAATGTTCGAAGAAAAGTGCACCAGTTGTTTTTATTGATGTGGCATGAGAATGTTTCAGCTTTAGCGTTGAAACATTCAGTACACAGTATATTTCATAAAGAGTTAAGAGCCATGGCTATGCTCCACCACATTTCAGTTTGGTCAAGGAAGAAAGGCTATAAAAATTAGACCTTGCCTTAGTAATATCTATGCCCCCCCCCCCCCAGTGGCACAGCGGTATGTATGCGGACTGCATTTGATATTGTGCAGTAATTTTGATTATTATGTTCACCATTTAATAAATCTCGTTTTGTATATTAGATTTTACATGTAATAGTTTTGTTTATATTTGCAGTGTGAAGGGTCTCCTTTATATTAGCCACCCAGTGGCACAGCGGTATGTCTGCAGACTTCAACACTAGAAACTGGGTTTTGATACCCGTGTTGGGCAGAGCACCAACAGCCCATTGTGTAGTTTTGTGCTTAACTTCAAACAAAACAAAAAGAAATATCTATGTTATAATGAGTAATTTACGTTAAACTTATGACACCAGAGAAGGGTAAAAAATAGAGGATTGGCAAGATGTAATGAACAAATGTCATTATTCTCATACAAGAGAAGATTGAGAATAATTTTATACATTTTTATTAAAACCTATATAATATTAAGGTTTGATTTATTAATTAGATTTTGATGTTAAGTGTATTTCTATACATTGGTAATAAAATAGTTTAATTAAAATTTTAATATAACTCTGTAACATACGCACTTTTACATACCATTTGCGAGAAGAGCAAGCAACCATATGGATAAAGGTCTTGATACTGTAGAAACACATGTAAGACCATCTGGTCAATTTCAGAGAACTACTAATGCAACTAAAAGAGGAAGTGTGTATTCTACAAGAGGATCTGGCGATAACTCAAAAGGCTATTGCAAGAGCTAGGGAGATTATCTGCCAAACCAGAAATTGGATTTATTGTCAGGGCTTGGTGTAACTCCATCTTCCTTATAAGTTGTATATATATAATTATAGTATAATTTTATTTATGTTTTTTTTTATTATTTGTAAAGTGCAAATATGTATAAGTTTCATGTTTGGTATCAAGAAGTTAGTTTTGTACATTGCATATATGTATTTCTGTGTGTAGGTTAAACTTAATGTAAAATCTTAGGTTAGTGTAAGGCTCCACCATAAGTGTGTGCACATTGGTATATCAGTTCTGCAGAAGAATTATTGTTTGATGTAATTTTATTCTAATATTAAAAATTTAATATGTGAAATTCTTTGTACAAAAGCTATGTTTTATGTAATTGATACTTGAAACCTGCAGTACAATCGGTCTTATATTTTATGCATTGTTGTAAGTTGGTATAATTGATAAAAGTAGTTTTCTGCATATTTTTTGTACAAGTTTAGTGTATTAGAATATCTTATCCTATAGAAGTTTAGTGATTTCTGTTAAAGTTTTATTTTATTATATTGTTTTATCACGTTGTTTTTATTGCAGTGCTTGTTAATGGTGTTGGGCATGTTGTTTAACTGGGAAAAAGGTGAATTATTTTAATTTCTTGAGTGACATGAGATTAAAATTTATTTATTTTATTGTTTTAAATTGGAGACAGCCATGTTGGCCTAGAAGGAAAAAAGGGAAGAAATATATAACACAAGAAGCATCAGTTAAAATGTTTTGTTTTTTTTTAAATTCCTGTTCTTTTTTCAGTTCACTGTGGATAGAGATAGTAACTCAAGTAATCAACTCAACTTTCCTTACTCTGAGGCATAAGTGACGCGAATCCACTAACTGGTCATTAGATAGGTTCTTTTGCATGGAATATAGCTTTTACTTCACCATGATGTCTTGAGATAGATGGCTGTCTTTTCCATCAGCAAATCAAGTAATAGCAGAGGACTTCTACACCATACTCTAGAACATTTAAGCCTCTAGGTGACATGTAGGATGACTTTGGTAGCAACAGCTTGGCTTTGTTATTGATATTATGTTTTGTATTTAAGCTCAGGTTCTTCCCAGTTAAGAAAATTTTCATACTTTTACAGACAACAGATTTTCTAGACTTCTCCTGGAGATTCAGTAATATTTAACTTCAACGGTTCAAAAGTAGCACTTTTATGTTGAAAGATTAACTTGGTTTTATTTTACTTTATTTCAGTTTAACTTTCAAAGATTGTTTTCATTTTGTAATTAACTTTCCTTTTTCTTTAGCTTATAGATATGTCATCTGTTTTCTATCTGCTTTTATATAAATAGAAACCTTTAAATTTTTTGTTTATTTAGTTTCTATGAAGTTTGGCAAAATAAACAAATGATTCAGAAAACATTGGAGTTACTTTTTTTTTGTAATTGCCTTCCTTCTTTGTTCTTTATAGTAGATAATGCCTATACTACACAAGGCAATATTGCAATAAGGTAGCATCCATGTTGAAAAGATCACTGGCTGTAATATCTTTTGCTAGCCAAACTGATGATGTCTGTATGTTATAGTTGACCAGTACTATGGTAGAATAAGAATAAGGAAGTGATGCTGTTGACTGGAAAGAGAAACCGAGTTTACTGTCAAATTCAAGTGTACTTTCTTAAGTCAGTTCTATTAAGAATTCTTCGAGTAAAGACCATACTTTTAAGATTATCGTGTTCTAGTTCTGCAGATATCAATCCTGAGAGAATAGAAGCTGTGGGACTAAACACCAGGTAATAGAATATCGACTGTGATCCTGTGTGCACAAGTAAATGCACTGTGTTTTCCTTTTACTTGTTTTGTTTCTTTTTTTACCAAACTTGTCAAGTATCATTATTTCTCACACACACAGGAAAACTCAATTAAGTTTCAAATACAGACTACCACAAAAATTTCCGTATTGGATCTGCACTTATGAACAAATCTAACTATTTGATACTTGGTTGAACTCATTTCGCTTTGAAATACCACAAGTAGGTAAAAAGGAGGCATTTTATGTGCCTCAATAATAGTATTAGTTGTGTAAATTTTGTTTTATAACGCACATACTAGCCCTAGCTCAATCCCTTGTGATTAATTATTTTAAAGGGATATTCACAAACAAATATAACTCTCGACTAAGAAGGAGAATTTGGCAGTGAGAGAAACAGTCACAAGAAAGACATATCTTTCCTAGAAGTTGAATTGAAAATGAAAATAGGGCTCAGACTGCTCTTAGCATTCTAGATGGCTTCTATGAGTTTCTCATCATCCCATTTAGTCTGTACACCATACTAGCTATTTTAAAGCAACTAATGGAGCTTCACTCAAAGGACTGTAATGTGAGAGATATCTGTTCAACGTTGATGATATTGTGGTGTTTGAGTCTGCATTTGAGAACCCAAAGATGGTCTTCTATGAACACAAAAAGCAGAATTGAAACTGAAACCTGTCAAATGTTTGCTGATACACAAAGAGAAGTGGAGTTTCTTGGTTACATTGTGGAGAGATATGGACCTGGCTAAGATAGCTGCAGTGAGAAAGTGGCCTCTATGGTAAAGTGAGAAATCATCCTTTCCTAGGTTTCCAATTACAATGATTTATAGTAACCTTTTTGAAAATTGCAGCACCAAAGTTCACTTTTGATGGATCAAAGAATATTATCAGACATTCCTGAGCTCCAAAGCTTGTTTTGGTGGATGCTCTCGTACTAATCTATCCACAACAAGACTAGGTGTTTATGTTGGACAGTGATGTCAGTGATAATGTAGTTGGAGCAGTGTTATTGCACAATATGGAGTGGAATGTATGACTGTGTATGCTATTTTTACGCTTATGACTTCCAAGTACAGATATTGTACGATGAAGAAAGAGCTCCTTGAAACGGTTATCTTTGTAAAACACTATAGCCACTAGTTGTATGATAGGAAGTTTACCATCTGGGTGGACTATGCTTCGCTAAAGTATTTATTAAACTTTAAAAACATGGAGGGATGAGAGCAAATTAGATAACAACATTGCAAGAATATTACTTTGTCATAGATATCACCTGGACTCTAATCACAGAAAAATAAATGAAGTATCTCACAGCTCATTGATACCTAGTCCATTCATTGAATGTTCTGACCCTGAACATCATGTGGGAGTTGAAACAATGGTCATTTAGCCATAATTAATGTAAATCATGAAATAGAAGACTCCATAAGTAGATGGATGCCAAAGTTAATGCTTCAGGAACTACAGAATGGCTAACTGAAGGACCCTTACCTAATGTGGATGCTCTTTGCTGTCCAGTAATGTCTAACATGAGTAGCCCTAGTACAGAAGTGTAACATGGATATAAGTAACCTGTGGTATCGGGAGAATCAGTTACAAGTGCAAGAATATGTGTTGTATCATTTTTTCTCAACCCAAAAATTGTGTTGTTCTGACAGTGCTGCAACTAGTGGTTCCCTGAGCTCTGAAGCAAGAAATTTCCTGGACTTTGTCTAACAAAGACTGGATGAACCAAGATGTGACCCACACTTGTACTTACATTCAACAGTGGTACTTCTGCCCACGAGTGAGTCGAGAAGTTCAGCGCTAATGTTAGCTTTCTATAGTATGTGTGCTACCCAGATATATCACTGGCCCATTCTCAGAGACTACAAGAGGTCATCATTACATACACTTCACTATAGGCTACTTCACAAACTTTTCCATTGGTTGATATGTTATCACAGGCTGTCTCAGATGTGTTACCTGAGAACTGGATAGCACATTTCAGAGCACCCGAAGAAATCCACATGGATCAGGGAACTAACTTCAATAACCAGCTACTTACTGAGTTGCTTAAAGTTTTAGGTATATACTGAAACGCCAAAAATTCCCGCGCCTATTGGCCCGAGCGCTGAATATTTTAAGTACCTAGCGACGCCTCTGTTCTTAATCTTACGGTTTGGTAGAATTGATAATTTGCCCCTAGATGCTTGCAAAATTTGTTAATCCTCACAGAACCGACTTGGATGAACACATATGGTGATGGCATATGGAGTAATGAAACATTGATCCACTAGCTGGTTACTGAGCTTGCTTATGACCAGAGAGGAAATGTTACTCCTTGTGGACATAATTTATGATCCTCCACCACGAGGATAAGTCTCTCAGTGTCCCAATGAGCATGTAGATTGGCTGAGATTCACAATAATCAACACACACGAATTTATCTGACAACAAGAAGGGAAGGCAACACATCAACAGAAGAAGTGCTTTAAATGGATTGTGAAAGAACAAAGGTTTCAATGTGGTGACTGGGTATGGTTGTGTTATGTTCCAGTGGCATGAAGGTAACTTGGATCTGGCTGTATTGGTCCATACTTCAGCCTCCCAATTGATCGTGGGACTGATCATCAAAAGCTAAAAGAATCATTAGGTCTACCACTCGATGATTGAAAGGAAGTTGTATTCCTTTTTTTTTTCAAGCTATCAAATAATTACTACTGTAATTTATGCCCTACATTGTGCGATTTACACTTGATTAAAAGCTAAATCCGACAAATGATCAAAAAGGTCGTTGATTAAAGGAGTATTGCGACACCTTGCTTTCAGCCCCCGAGTAATGATGTCATGAGGCATTGTGTATGTGTTACATTGTATAGTTGTCACTTGTGTTAAAGCTTACTTTCTGAGTCATCAGGTAGTAATGTTTAGCAAAATTCATGAACAACATTTTGCTACTGTCAGTTAGGACAGTCACTAATCTGCATGGTTCCAGACTGAAAGGAAGTGGCATTTCCTATCTTCAAGCTATTAAGGGGTATTGGGATGCAATGTATGTAATACAATGTAGAATCATCACTTCATTATCAATAATTAGGAAAATCACATAACTGCAAGGATAGTGATTGAAAAGGCATTGCCACCCCTTGTTTTCTAATCAACTTAGTGAGTTATCTGATGCAACACATTTCCTATGTTCCAGAAAATCAATTCCGCAATCTAGCTGCATGGTAAAAACTCTGTGAAGCATACCATCTGGGACCCGATAAATTTTTCCTTTATTTTCCTTGAAAATAAGTCAGATCTACAACATACAAGGGAATCAAGCTTTCTTTGAGTATATATTGAAAGACAATAGTAATAACAAGAAGTATAACCCTGATAAACAGATTTCCAGCTCAAAAGTCTTACTTTGTCCGAATCTTATCAGTGAAAGGCTGAAATGGCGAGCACGTTTGGTGTGACGGGGATTTGAACCCGGGACGGGACCCGGAGATTATGAGTCGAGCGCCCTAACCACCTGGCCATGCAGGGCCTTGTAGTTAATTGCGAAGCTGCACAATGAGTGATATGTGCTGCGCCCACCAGGGTATCAAAACCTGAGTTTTTAGCAATATAAATATTTGGAATTACTGATAGGTCACTAGGGGGCCCTTTTTCAGATGTTGTTTTCTATCGATTTTTGTATTTTTTGTAAATTAAAGTGAAGAGTTTTATAAAATTTTGAAGTTTGTATTATTTATTAAACAACATATGCATTATTTCATTCCGATCCGGGGGACCGGCGGGCCGGTAGAGGGTTATGCCCTCTCATCAGCCAATCTACGCAAAAAGATAAATGGGGAAAATGAATAATAGAAGGATAAGCGTGCAAGTCAGCACAGGAGGCGGAAAATGGGGAAAACGCGATATGTGCAGATGGAGGAGACAATCCGGAGAAATATGGGTGAACACTGATCAGTCTATATCACATAATGGGAAGAATGAGGAACAGACAAGGAATGCGAATGGACACAAAGTTCTATGAGGAGATGATCACTACCACCGGGAGGACACATCTGGAGAGTGATAAAAGGAACAAGGTTGGAAGAAACAAAGACAATATCAGGTGACAAATGAGAAATTGGACGACTAGGGGCTGGCAGGGGTAACAAAGAACCAGAAAGGGAACATAAGGAAGACTGAAAATGGGCAAGTTCAGCAGAGGTCCTACTGTGGTAGTTGACATCAGCAAAAAGAATATAGCAGCAAAAAAGAGTGGTCCAGAAAGGAGAGAAAGGCGTTGGGCAAGGGAAATCCAGGACGAATGTTGCAATAGCTATGATACGAGATGGGAAATAAACAGTGCCTACCAAATGCTCAGGGTAAGTAGAATGCAGAAGGGAATGTAGGCACATGGGAAGGCGAGTACGAGTAGTAATTGCCACACCTCCTCGGGCCCGACCCAAAGGATGATTATAGTGATGAAGAGTGTACTCTGACAGATGGACCCTTTGAGTGGGTTTCAGAAAAGTTTCATTTAGGAAAACACAATCATGGGAGCATCTGTCAAACAAGATTTCCAGGAGGGGGAAGTTATGAAGAAGAGGGTGAAAGACAGTCTTGGCAGCACGGATAATATGGTCTAGAACGAGCGTACATTGGAAGGGGAGGACATTCTGTATTTTCAGGCCTGGCATGGCCAGGTGGTTAGGACGCTCGATTCGCAATCTGTGGGTCGCGGGTTCGCATCCCCATCCCACCAAACATGCTCGCCCTTTCAGCCGTGGGGGCGTTATTATGTGATGGTCAATCCCACTATTCGTTGGTAAAAGAGTAGCCCAAGAGTTGGCGGTGGGTGGTGATGACTAGCTGCCTTCTCTCTAGTCTTACACTGCTAAATTAGGGACGGCTAGCGCAGATAGCCCTCGTGTAGCTTTGCGCGAAATTCAAAACAAACAAACTGTATTATCAATGTGACAAAACGGAGGATATCCTCTGTGGTAGGAGACATAGACATGGGCCGTAGGGGTAATGGCATCAGTGCACTAGAGCAACAGAAGCAGGATCATCAGTCTTGGGGTTAGGTTTACCCTGGCACTAAGAGGGGTATGTAGGATGATTAAGATAGCAAGTGTTGCAGAGGGGAGGAGAGCTTAAGCAAGAGCAATGGCGAAGGAGATGAGGTCCACGAAAATGAGAACAAACTGGTTGGTTAGGGCATTTAGCAGTGGTATGTGATTTGTATAGTAAGCACCTCTCACAGTGCAGGGATGGGGGCTGGGGAACAGGAAGCTTCAACCCGATGGCGTTGACAGAAAAGAAATGCTCCATTAGACAGGAGATGATCTACAGTGTCACTATTTTCAGCCAAAACACGAATCATGAAGGTAGGACCAGAAGTGTGTATACGAATGGCATGCTTGACTGATATGTTTTCAAGTAGAAGTTCGGAGAGGATCTCTTTTTTAGTGATGCCAGGATCCACACCACGGATGACACAAGAGAAAAGAGGTGTACAACGAGGAGGACGAGGTTGTTGATTTAGAGCAGGGGAGTGAAATTGAGTGAGCATGGTAGATTGACCCAGGTTAAGCTAGCCCATTTTGTTATGCAGTATATCACACAATTGAGGGTTACCAGTTTTCACAATTATGCCATTTCTCATTGGAATTAGTTGATGAATGTCAGAACGAAGGTAGTATTTAGAAAGTTCGAGAAAGAGGGTCCTGGTAAAGAAATACAGAGGATCCATGCCCGAAAGTAGGAGCACATTAATCTGAGGAGCTTCAGTGGTTTCCATAGGTCCGAGCACTTCCCCAGAATAAGCGGATCGAGTGGAGGCAGGAATCGAATGAGTAACAGTGGTAGAGGCAAAAACGGTAGACGAAGTAGAATCAGCAGTAGATGGGTGAGAGACAGTAGATGTAGTTGAACTAGAGGATGATGATGAGACAATGGCAGCATACGACAGTCATGGAACATCAGTAGTAGTTGAAGAGTTATCCAAGTCCAAGCAGTCAGCCCAAGAAGGAGAAACGCTAAGGGTTGCAGGCTTTCGAGGTACACCCTCCGTGGGTCGGGAATAAGGTTTTAGACGAACACGACGAGGCAACTAACCCAGTTGATCCGACATAATTGGGCGCTCAATAACTTGGGGCAACTCAAAATGCATGAACACAAATACACAAATGAAAAGTAAGAAACAAATAAGTAATAACTCTCAAAAATCACTCACCAAAACGAACCGCTCTCGAGCAACAATACGAACTGCAGAACTTTTTGTCGAATCCGATCTCTGAATGTGATCTGTGAAATATCAGTACAACAATATATGCATTATTTCATTCCGATCCTGGGGGGACTGGCAGGCCGGTAGAGGTATTTTTAAATATCAGACCAAACCAAGCCTTTATAGTAGTGAGGTATCGAAAATCGAACTGGGGTATTTAAGTATTTTACACTCACAAAAAGAAAACTATCATCCTATAGGTATTTGAAGAACTTGTAGCATTTCGTCACAGTTTAATTCTTCGTATCGTTAGCCGACACTGGGCAGCTTGTACATAATTGAATAAATAGAGTTGTTTAAACATTTGTTCCACAACAAGGTAACTAGTCTGGCTCGTAGAGACACACCCCAATGAAAGAATAGACCATTCCAAGGTTCTGTGTTGTCTTCTCTTCTGTACATTCTCCATATTGCTGATATGCCTTGTCCACAGCTTCCT
>NW_013666444.1:300531-302727 GCF_000517525.1 Limulus polyphemus
GCTGTAAATTCTTTTTGTCTTGGTGTCGCTGCTGGTGTATATCCCTCAATGTACCTAAGACACGAGATATTCTTTTTGGTCCAACACGACGTAAGTTTTGCTCTTGCCGTGACCCATCTCTGTTTGATGTCCGGGTCGACAATGTCCCAATCCCCCTTTCCAACTCTGTGACCTAACTTGGCATTGTCTTTGGTAGGCATCTTACTTGGAAGCCCTACCTATCTACCCTTTCTGCTGAGATTTCTCATTGTCTTCATCTCCTCCATTCTCTCACTGATACTTTCTGGGGCCTAAACCCCCCACTTCTACTATACACGTACAATATATTTATCAAACTCTGCTTAACTTATGGACATAGAACCTGGATATCTGCTTCTATGACCTTCTACTCTCGTCTCCAGGTTTTGGAGCACCATGCCCTCTGGCTTGGCTTTGGCGTCAAACTCCCTAGTCCCAATTCCGACCTTTATTGCCGTATCAACTTTCCTCACATTCTGTTACACCTTCGACAGCTTCGCACTTGCTATGTAAATAAATGTTTTCGTCACCACAGTCTCATCTTCTCCGATGTTCTCGCCACCACTTTACACACTCCAAGAGGCATTTTGGCACCACGTCCAGATACTGATGTTCCCTCTTTCCCCATTTATCTATCCTGATTCCTAATACTCGCATTACCCGTTGCCAGTTCCCACACTATCTCCATTATGTGATATAGACTGATTAGTGTTCACCCATATTTCTTCAGTTTGTCTCCTCCATCTGCAAATATCGCGTTTTCGCCATTATCCGCCTCCTATGCTGACTTGCACACTTATCTTTCTGTTATTCATTTTCACCATTTTTCTTTTTTCGTAGTTTGGCTGACGAGAGGGCATAACCCTCTACCGGCCTGCCAGTCCCCCAGGATTGGAATGAAATAATGCATATGTTGTTGTTGTTGTGATATTTCATTGGTGGTAGTGTCCAGAATTTTTCGAAACTAGTCTTGCTCACAGCCACACACCCCAATGAAAGAATAAAACACTCCAAGCTTTTAACTTTTTGTTAAACAAATGTTTAAACAACTCTATTTCTTCAATTCATTTATATTGTTACGTCTCCGTTCGTTAATTGATTTTCCGTAACTTCGTTCCGACGAAACTTTAGCGACACAAATTCTTTCTTAAATAAAACTGGTTTATTCTTTCCGAATACAACTTTACGATACACTTAATTTCAACAGTCGCGCTATAATTCTCAACGAACGTCTCACGTGCTCGAGTTCAATTACACACTCTCTGACTGCAGTTCAATTACTCACTCCTACAATGTTGTCCCGTCACGTTATGACCATCTTATATATATACAAGACTAACACATATCTAGTAAATGCTAGGGCATTCTTTAAGGAACAGGATATTTCTAGAAAACGGGTGGCGTGATACTAATCACGTGACCTCGCTGACGCAACACTGCTCCCTCCTTAGTATTGTTCGTCCCGAACAATAGCCACTTACATTAAACCAATAACAATTAACAATAACTTAATTAAATGTACAGAATTACAAACACAAAATTACAATTCAACAAAGTCTCTTAATTTTACGGGACGTATCTTCTTCCGTACTGGTCTCCATCTCGTTGGCTTCTGCTTCATATGGGGTTCATCTGCTTCATCAGGAAATGTTCTATCGTTGATAACAGTCACATCAGTGGTAGTAGCTTCATCAAGAGCTTCACTCTTTTGACTCTTCTCAAAACTGAGTAGAGTTTCTTCTTCGATGGTGGCTTCTTCAGGTAGCAGCGTCATTTGTTCTGTTGCCCACTACGTCCCAACTGAAATGTCCTGGACTGTGATAACGCCAAAGCCTGTTGGCATGCGCCACTTTTGGCTTACCTCGCCGACCACATTTTACCCGGAAAGTCACGTCTGAGACACGATCCACTATGTCATATGGGCCTTCACATGGAGAAGACAACTTAGGAGACTTCCCTTTGGTCTTCCTGGGATTATACAACCATACCTTGTCTCCAGGTGTAAACCTGACTACAGTAGATCTCTTATCATAAGTTAACTTCATCGAATCAGCAGACGTTTTCAAGTTTGAACGCACTTCATTGTGAATATCATCCATCTTTTCCGATAACACTTCCACAAACTCTGACATATTCACAGGCAACTCTTCATAAGGTGGGCATCCCTTATGCTTGGGT
>NW_013666444.1:303660-321030 GCF_000517525.1 Limulus polyphemus
TTCTCCTCTAACAACTGCTGTAATTTTTCTTCTTGTTTATTTTCTTTCTCCTCCAACAACTGCAGTAGTGTCTCTTCTTGTTTCTTTTCTCGTTCTTCTTGTCTATTTTCTTTCTCCTCTAACAACTGCTGTAATTTTTCTTCTTGTTTATTTTCTTTCTCCTCCAACAACTGCAGTAATCTCTCTTCTTGTTTCTTTTCTCGTTCTTCTTGTTTCTTTTCTTTTTCCTCCAAGAACTGCTGTAATGTCTTTTCTTGTTTCTCTTTTCATTCTTCTTGTTTCTTTTGCTGCTCTTGTATTGCTGCCATCAAATCTGCTAAGCTGTAGTTTGATTTGCCGCTTCTTGTTTCCATTTTTTTTTCTTGTCCCACTCTCTGACACCAATTTGTTACGTCTCCGTTCGTTAATTGATTTTCCGTAACTTCGTTCCGACGAAACTTTAGCGACAGAAGTCCTTTCTGAAATAAAACTGGTTTATTCTTTCCGAATACAACTTTACGATACACTTAGTTTCAACAGTCGCGCTATAATTCTCAACGAACGTCTCACGTGCTCGAGTTCAATTAAGTCTAAGGGCGATAGAAAGTGAGTGAATTGTTGTGAACTATAGTGTGTGTAACTGTGAAAATTAAGTACATTACAAAGTTGTATTGAGGAAGAATAAACAAGTTTTATAAAGAAAGGACTTGTATCTTAGAATAATTAACAAACAAACATACAGAGACGTAACATACCACATGGATCAAACAACAACCGATGGACATTCTTTAATAGATATTTTAGGCAGATATCTATATTTAATTGACTACGATATGGACGGCTACTGCCTATTAGAGAAGCAATTGTAAAAATACAATTGATAAAATAAAATTTACTTCTGCAACACAAGTGTAGAGGACGACGACGTTTCAAGCGTTTCAGTTTGCTTTGTTTTGAATTTCGCGCAAAGCTACACGAGGGCTATCTGGGTTAGCCGTCCCTAATTTAGCAGTGATAAACTAGATAGAAGGAACTGAGTCAACATTACTCACCACCAACTCTTGGGCTACTTTTTATAATAACGAATAGTGTGATTGATTGAAATATTATAACGCTCCCCCGGCTGAAAAGGTGAGCATGTTCGGTGACTGGGATTAGAGCCCGTAACCCTCAGATTTCGAGTCGAACGCCTTAATCACAAGGCCATGCCAGACCCTAGTTACATTAGTAGATTGTATGTTACCAAATATATCTTTTACAAGTGTTTCTCTAGTAGACAGTAACCGCCCATTTCACAATCAATTCAACCACTAAGTATTATCTTCTTTGCCGAATTCGCATCCTAGTAAATTAATTTATTTCTGTATATTATTATATAAATTTTTAATTGACTATCATATTGATATTTAAGTTCTTGCTTTTGTAATTTTACTATTCCACCGGTGTTAGTAAAAGCATGAAAAAAATTACTGTTGTGGAGAAAATGTTTTATATTAATAGTTGGCCCCGTTTTCATTGTTTTATTTGCTTACATAACATAGTGTTTCGAACAGGTGCGTTGTATCTGTAAATTTCATGCTATACATTTTTTTCGTGGTAAATATGATTCGAAACTATATTATATTATGAATTCATAAAAATGGTAAATTTACAAAATTGTAGAAGTTAACTGTGCATTTTCGACCTTTTTTTGTTGTAGTTCTTACAGTTATGATTTATTACGATATTGTAATCATTATCACATATAGGGCATAGGCCTGTCAGTATCATATTCATACTGATACATGAAGGTTGTGTGTTAGGTCTATAGATTTACTGAAAAGTAAAATATAAGATGAAAAGCTATTGATAAGTATATTTGAAAGTTTTGTACTTTTCCGTCGACGAGCATCTGTCGGGGTTACCCTCCCTCTCCCTATCTATAGTATAAGTATAACGAACTTTGGCTTGGGGTAACCAACTGTACTGAGGATGATTTACACCTAGGCTAATGGATGCATAGCAGAGCAAAATAATACTAAGTAAAGTCAAAATATAAATATAATAAAATTTATAGTAGGAATGGGGTGGATGCACAATACATGCAATACAAACTATTTACTCATATACACCTTTAACAACCAAATATTGAAAAACTAAATCTTCAAAAATATTCGAGAGACACTTATTTGATAAAAAAAACATAAAATAACAAACAAGTTGTACAACTACTTGAGAAAGTTGGCAGAGCAGTTACAAAAAGTTCACAAAACCACAAACTTTTCAATGTCACTGACTGACTAACAAATTGACTTACCATACTTATAAGTGCACCTAACAGAATATTAGCACAGAAACCATATGCTAATGTTAGCATTTTTCTATGCCAGACATTACCAAAAAGAAGAACTATTTGATGTATATCAAGTAGTAACTTGAACAAGGATACCATTTTAACATGCATACATCTGCTCATTCACTTCATACACTGAGTAGGTGTGATCAAAACAGTGAAGGAGGGTGGTCTTCTTGATCTACGGCACTGTGTGGCAAGATTTGGAAACTGTGAGTATGGGGTATGCCAATGTAGGGTGAGCATTGTCTAGGTTAGAAGACAAGCTATGCTTATTTGCAAGTAATTTATAATAAGTATTGTAAATTAAATCAAGTTTGCATTCATGAAGCATTTAATAAATAATGTAATATTATGGTGCACACCCACACTGATGATATACACATGAGTTATTAACACCAATTAATGAATGATGCATAAAATCATGTTACCTTGTATGAAAAGGTGCATAAACAAGTTGAAAAAATAATTTAAAAAAAATTTAAAATGTAGGAATGAGTGCACCAAGAAATGAGGAAACAAGGTAATAATGGGAATGGTGTAATACTTCCTCTGTACAACCTCACAATGGGGTGTGTCCAATATCTAGTCTGTGCCTACTTTGTTTTTCTGTGTTCATGATATTATACAACTTATGGGTACATACAAAAGTTAATTTATTATTCTTGTATTTTTGTATAGACAGTAATGAATCCATGATGTCGATACACAGAAACCTTTTAGGATTTTTTATTTTGGTATTTTAATCCACCTATGTAGCTAATGTACGAAATCATGTTGCCTTCTCTTGGAATTGCAAAAGGAGGGACAAGTTGAGAAGAAAAAAAAGTTATGGGTCCATACTAATATCTGATTCTTTTGGTGTCATATAAACAGATTTTACAATACATATATTGCCTCCAATAATTTGATTCACATAAACCTCTAGTCATTATATGGTAAACATAACAGTTTAATAAGTTTAGTCCACCTGATGTATTTTATACAGGATAGAATAAGTGAAGTAGGCATGGACCAGATGTTGGACATACCCCTTGTAAAGTTGTATAGATTATTTTTTTAAACCATGCTCATTTTTACACTTTAAATTTTTTAACAAATATTTTTTTCACTTGTGACATTATAAGGTGTGGTTTCTTCATTGCATTTTCTGCAATACACATAGGTACTGCAAGATAGTAAACATAGTATTAAGATTAGTAGTTACAAACAGCACACACAGGTTTGTGGGAGTAAATGTGATAAGGAGTCATGGGTATTCAATTTTCTTGAAATAAAGTAATAAAAAGCATAAAGAAGTTTAGATGTATTTAAAATAACATTCAACTTTTAGATATGCTTATATAAAGCTTGATATCTTAGGTTTTTCAGGAAATCTGTGGACTGCTTTCTGAATGAAGAGGTTTTTGTGTTTTTCAGTAATTTTCTATGCATGGATGTGAAGAAACATAATTCAATATATAATTGTATATTTATACATATATGTATATATTGTATTATCACACATTTATTTATACTTTATTAGCCCTGCTATTAGAGTTATGCCAGTTATAACAAGTTTTAATGTCTGTTTGTGCCACTAATGCTACTCGTGCAGATATTGAAGAAATTTAGTAGATGAATACTATGATTGTAAGTTATATTTTTTAATATTTTAACTTAAATATTTGTTTGCAAGAGGGTGCATATCATGGTGATGCAAGATTGAGAAATTTTATGAAAGTTAGTCTCCATAACTATAAGAATCTCAAAGCTTTAGAATCCTAGTACAGTGTAAAAGTGACTGAGTGGAGTAATGAATGAATCAGTTCAATGCCAATTAATTAGACAGTGAGAGTTAGTATGTCTATAATTTAGTTAGTTTGTCAGCATGCTTGCTTTTCAGTTTATTAGAGAAGAAATTCTGAGTTAAGTTTATACATTACTGTCAGAGTTTGTAAAGTTAAGTTTACAAGTAAATGTAGCCAGTAGCAAATATTATTGAAGAAATAAATTAGTTATCCTTATGTGGGCTGGACTTGGTATTATTTTTTCCAAAGAACGTAAAAGTAATACCAAGTCCAGCCCACAGAACATATTACAATACTATCATACATGGCAGCAGTTTCGATAGTTCCTGACCTTGTTTGTGGCCTAGGACTGTATTTAAGAAACAAAATTCATAATACACTCAAAAATGTAGAATTATCTAGGGAAGTCTTTAACATACAAAGGTTTTAGTCTATAGTTCAAGATGTTATAAATTTGCCATCAGTAAATAATCTACCTATTATTACAGTAGTACTTCCATGTGATGAAGTTTGGAAAACATCAGATCCAAAAATACATGAATGTGCATCTGTAGCAGTAGTGGTATAAATGTAGCCATTGTATTATGTGAAGATGAGAGAACACAAGTTTAAGATTTGGGAAAGATAGATTAGGCTCTAGTTAAAACAGTATGATATTTATAACAACATAATTAGGTTATGAATTGCTAAGCCATTAGCAGTAGTAGAGGACAACACTTTAGAGTCATTTAAAAGGGAAATTTAAAATCATCTGAAAAATAAAGGGTGGGTTTAAGTTTTATTTTTATTAAGAGTGAGTGTACAATAGCTTTGAAGGTCCATGTGGTCTCTTGTCTGTATGTTATTGTTGAAGGAATCTCTAGGATAAAGACCTCTGATTTCTTTGTGCTGTATGCTGAAAACAACAGGATAGGAGGACACAAGTTTAAGATTAGGAAAATACAGTTTTATTTTTCTAACAGGTATAATTGACTTACAGTAGTGATCCCCAATAAGCATCCTGTTAGCCAAATCAGGCTCTGAAAGCCTGATTCATGGCATGAACTGACATCATATATTACAATTTAAGCAAAACTGTATTTGGAGAATGATGTAGTCTCTTACAAGCTCAGACCCAGTCCGTTCCATTATGGTCATCATCTGAAGTGCCACATTGTGGAAAATAATTGGGGACTTCTGGTTTATGTATGAGATGCTGTAGTGGCAGTTGTAGACGTCAACATTTTACCAGAGTATGAAAGTAGAATAGTTTTCTTGAAAAACAAAAGGTTGGTTTAAACTTAATTTTCTCATGGGTGAGTGTGTAAGAACAGTTTTAAAAAATGAAATGATCCTTTGTCTGTATGCTATGTTAGTGAAATACCAGCAGGGTTCGCAAAAACAAATTTCAGTTCATTATGGAAATGATGAAAATTAAACTTTTGGTTGGGGAAATAAATTTTTCCAACATAAAAGTGAAATTCATAATTTAAAATGTGAAGTCTTTTATATTCACATTTTCATACCTTCATCTGTTTCTTACTGCTCTCCTACATTACCTCTCATCCCTTCACATTATTTCTAAGGCACTTCTTCATGCTTTGGAAGAGTTTCTGGAGAAGTTTTTCTTCTGTTCATCACTTTAGCCTGTACAACTACTACTGCTTTATCCCTGTTTACTTGACATCTCTGCCATTGGGACTTGTTAGATCAGAATGCTCTCCTAACTAATGCTGATCTGCCATATTTTTATCTTCATGAATTTTGTTATACTCCTTTTCTTTGCCCAAAGGTCTTCAGAGGTGTTGCTGCCTCACTGAAGACCCTGGCTGAGGTGGCCTGGCATCAGTCCTCATTGTTTACTTTGGTTTCTTGTCTTTCTCAGCCTCGCCCTTCAGTTCTTGTTTCTAGGTCTGCTCCTCTTCCAATTCCAGCTTCCCAATCTTCTTCTTCTTGTCCTCCAACTTGTTGACATTGTGGTTGTTGCTTGTTTTGTTGATGACTATCTTGTCATGTCTGGCCCAATGGTATCACATTTATCTCACTTTGATAGCCTTTGGTCTCCTCTTTTGGCTGGCAGATGGATTCTTCAAGTTCTCACAGCCTATTTCTCCACTTTTCTTTCTTCCCTCTCCCCTTTTCCTGTTTTTTCCTTCCAATCCTGTTTATCTTGAGGATGTGGTCTCAGATCCCTTGGCCAAGGGATATTACTCCCGTCTCTTTGTGTTCTTCAAGTAAACCAGAGACTGGCATCCATTAATTAAACTGTTGCCTCTCAGTTGGTTTCTAGTCATCCTGCTGTTCTGTATGGAGGGTTTCTTTTCTCTCTGGTGGTATTTTTAAACTGATCCATGGATGACCAAGATTGATGTGTCAGACGCATTTTTACACATTCTTGTTGCTCCATCCCCCAGGCATTTTCTTCATTTCTTTGAGTCTTCCAGTTTCATGTTCTTCCTTTCGTCATTGTGTCTGTTCCTTATGTCTTCACTCAAATCATGGAGCATTTGCACACCATATTCACAGATTGAGTCTGAGGTTCTATTATTACATGGATGATTGGCTTGTCCTCACCCTTTCCCAGGAAGACTTCATCTCTCACATCTATATTCTTCCTCAGGATGCTGCTAAGCCAGGCTGGCTGGTCAAGCATTCCAAGTCTTTTATCATGTATACCCAATATTTGGTACATCTCAGCATGTTTTTCAACTCTCATCTCAGTCAGGCTCAGCCTTCACCACTTCCCCTGTGAGCAATGGAATGTCTTGTCACCAAGATTTTTATTTCTCATTTAAACCCTGCATGCAAGGTTCTCCCACTTTTGGGAACCCTGGCTTCCCTAGAATCACTCATTCCTTTAAGCCACACACAAACATACACCTTCTCCAGTGGACATTGCAGGGCCAGTGGAAACTTTCTCAGGATCTGTTGTCCTCCCCTCTCCTCTTCTTGAGGAATTGTGTTGGTGGTTCACATCCCCTTGTTGCCCATGACCAGATCTCCATCTTTTCACAGATGCTTCTCTGTCAGGCTGGGTTGCCCTCTGAATGGTGTAATAACTTTGGGTGTGTTGGCTCTAGGTGAAAATCCACTCTACACCATTGTTCTTGCAGTCTGTTGAACATGTTCCTATATCTTTCCTCTTCTAGTAGATCAGTTGGTTATATTTCACTTTGTCAGCTCCATGGCCATTTCTTATATCAACAATCAGGGGGATAACCATTCCAGGACTCTTTGCTTCCAAGTATTGGACCTGCTGTTTCAGGCTTATTTCCAATGGGTACCTCTCATAGCTTATCATGCGCTGAGGGCTCTGAACTCAGTGGTATATAGTCTTTCTGAGCTGGACAAGATTCTACCCATGGAGTGGTGTCTCTACCCTCTAATTTTTCCTTGGTGTCAGTCTCATTTGAGCACGCTTCCCCTTTCAACACCAAACTTCCACTTTTCTGGTCCCCAGTTCCTCATCCTTTGATCCTAGCAGTCGATACTCTCAGCCAGGACTGGTCTCATCTTTTACCATATGCTTATCCTCCTCTTTGTCTCCTCACTTGTGTCCACAGTTTGATACATGACACTTTTTTGGGCCCTGTTGGAGGTGACTCTTTGTCCAGCACAGCCCTGGTTTCCTCTTCATATATGGGATTTGTTTATTGCCTGCAGGGCTGGATACTGATTATATAGCCTTCTTCTTATCCATCTCCTGTTGTCTTTCAACTTTGTCCATATGTCAATGAAAGTAGCAAGTTTTTCTACATTGGTTCATCTGCCACTCTCTTCCTCAGGATCATCCTACTGTTGCCCACCTCTTGGCTTTTTTGACATGGTTGTTCAGTCATGAATTATTGATTTTTACTATTACTGGTTATTAGGAGGCTTTATCAACTACATTTTGTCATTCCCATTACCACCAGATATTTCCTTCTCCTGGCTTCTCTACTTTGTTCTGCTCCTTCCTTCTTCACTGACATCCTTGTTGTACTCCCATGCCTGAATGGAACTTTAGTATAGTTTACACAGTTTCACACATGCTCCATTCCAGTCATTGGCTTCATATTCTTTATACCATCATTCTCTGAAGACCTACTTCCTTCTCACCTGTGGAGATTATGACACCGTGGTGCCTTACAAGTGTATTTATACAAATTTTCCTGGTTGTTTCGTCTTGCTGCACCTTGGTCCACTATCACTGTCTGTCAACAACCACCTGACCAATCAGCATTCTGCTCTCATTTCATCAGGCTTACAGCTGCTTCCACCCACTTGTAGACTCCTGCTGTGGTGTTTTAAGTTCTTTTCTAGTAAGATGTAAGCAGCCTCCAATGCTTTCTCTAGTTTTTCCATTCATTTGCTGATGATTTTAGTTTCCTTTCATTTAGGCAGGTGCCCTGCTTCCTCTGCATGTGCTGCTGTCGCCTTGGTTTTGTTGTGTCTTCTGACATCTGCTTTGTGTTCATTTAGTCTTGTTGTCAGGCCCCTGCCAGTTTCACCTATGTACACTTTACTGCATCCTCCATATGGAATGCAGTATATTATACTGCTATCTGTTGTATGTTTCTGTCTTTTGTCCTTTACCACCTCTCTTATTTTTATTCCTGCTTTTGTTACCACCTTTGTGATTGTGGTTTTCAATAGTCTGTTGATGGGACTTTCTTTCCAGGCACTGGAGAACACTATGAATTTCTTGTTTCTCTCATCTTGTCTGCTGTTGTTATTCCTTTCCATGTTGTTCCTTGCTTTCTGCTTTAGCATTATGAGCATGTATGTACATCTCCTTTTTGGAGTTTTTGTCATCGTCTGTTTCTTTTGCCCTCTACTTTTACTGGATTGATCTACCAATTCCTCTGGTTGGTGTGTTATTTCCTGGATACCAATGCTCACAGGATTTTCTATGTTCCATATCACCATATTCATCACTAATTTCACTCTGCTGTGTTTCATTTTCACCAACGCTTGGAAGAGAACACTGGCTGGCAAGTGAATAAATCCACACTTTCGTTTTTCCTTATCTTCATCATTTGTCTATTGCAGAATTTCAACTCTGCCCAGTTACTATTATTCAATCTATACACCATTTTTGAGAAGAGTAAGTACATTTTCTCTTTCATCACCCTCTTATATGATCCCACCAGGTGGCTGGTGCTGCCTCCTTGGGTATTCTTATTTCTCAAATTTCACATTGGACCCAGGGTAACAGAAAGTGCTCAACCCATCTGTCTTGACTCTACCGATCCCAGCTGTTGAGATGGGTTTTTCAGAAGATCACTGGAGGTATTCTCGTGGTGTTAAAATTACTCAATTGCCTGATTCAGACCATACCTTCTACATATAATCATGGACAAAGTCAGCACTGGGGAAGTGACTGCTAACTTCTTTGGCTTGTGCTTGCAGGCTTATAAAAACATGGTTTCATGGCCGCTCATTAAACTGTCTCCAGTAAAAGACTTTTCCGGCATGAATTTGATGGGGATCCAGGTACTTCTCTGGTTCTCCCCAACCACAAATCTCTTCCTTTCCCCCATTTTTTGAGTGGAGCATTTGGAAACCCTTGCCACTTATCAGTTCCTTGCCACTGGGGTGGTAGACCTTGGAGAGTTCTTCAATAATTATTTACAGCACAATACAATATGAAGTAGGGTGATGGCACTGTCTGCGTAGTGGGGGTTACCTCTCAAACATCCAGTGTGCCCTTCTCCTGTGGTAGGACAGGTTTGCCACTCCTTCTCTGTCTGTCCAGTTGAGCCGAGGTCGAACACACTGTATGGTCTGATCATGTCCTAATCACACTACACTCCTTGGCCCATTGAGGATGAGCAGTTGATCATGTAAACCTTCTGTCCATCTCAGTGGCACTTAAGGCTCTTTTACCTTTCCCTCTTTCCTTCTGGGTGAAGAGTATGCCCTGGTCAAGATGAGATGCTGTCTCCCACAGGTACCTCTGCCATTAGGTGTCACACTCTATGGGCTTTCCCTTTTGGTACTTTCTTAAGGGAGCTAATTTAGATTTCTTATTTGCATGGGCCCCTTTTTTATTTTGGTACGGGATTCTAGCTATTCTGTGTGTGAATGTGAGGTATTGTCTTGGAAGTTAACATTTTCCATACCTTAAAATTTTTTTCAAATAGATACCTTCCTCTTCACACCTTCCTCCTGTCCTCCCCACTTCCATTGAACTATCTTCTTCCCTCATCTAAGAATGAAGTTATTTTGAGCAGAAGTATTTAGGATGAGCTATTGAGTGAGGAAGTTGCATTGCCTTTCTATTGGTGAAGGACTATTTTTACATGATGATGTCGTGATGCCCCAGTGCAACTCATATTAAATGTGCATTTTAGATGGGAGTTAGCTCAAGGTTAGTGTCATGCAAATCTCATAGGCAGATGCATGGGGGATGAAGATGTTGTGTGTAAAGAGATGAGTATCATTTTGAAATATATTTTCATTAAAGTAAAATGTTAACTTCGTATGTTATTCAGTGTACTATGAGGAAAACTAGAAATATCATGGAAAGTGAAGGAAACAAACATAAAAAATTGTATGGGAACTCTATAAAAACCAACTCATGTTGGCTAATTATAATGATCAATAAATTTTTTTTCTGGTTTTACAGAACTTGCTGCTTTAAGAACTAAGAGCACATTTTGCAAGCTGGAACCATTCTAAAATATTATGGAAGATTATCAGATAAAATACAGGTCTGTTCAAGGTGCTTATTTGTGGGTCAAAAGTAGTATAGCTGCAGAGCTAGAAAGTAAAGAAGAACTCTTAAAAGGTGAGATGAAAATGACTTATAGAAAAATAGTAATAATACTTAAATACATTCATGACAGATTTGCTATATCACCTATTGATAAAGCAGAATACAATATAATTTTATTAGCAGAAAATTATTTGCTCAAATCATAATTATTCATTAAATTCTGCATATACAACTCGTATTATTAACAAATTTGTTGAAAAAGTTGTGAATATTACTGAAGCATTTAAAAAATTTAGTTTGAAGCTTTTTATATTTCTGTAATTAATTTATTTGTGCAATTCTTAAATTACTTAAAAGTCCAATTAAATTACATTTAATACTAGTTCAGTAAAAACAAAACAACCAAACTGTTAAAATATATATATCAATCAAATTGGAGGTGAAGATCCTAACATTCATAATTTTTGGTTATTAGGCAATAATGAAAAGGTTATACATGATCTAGAAACCTTAAGTTATTTGTAGCCCATTGATCTATGCATTACTAGTTTTGGATTCTAGGACAAACTAAGGACCTCAAACTTTGATGAACTTGAAAGTAACACAAAACAATTCACTTCCAATTAATTATCCAAGTGTTATTTCATTACTATGCACATCTCAATGAGCTTGAATTCAGATTATCTAAAATCACAATATGTTAAACTAATAACACTATATAACTAAATTATACATCAATTTAAAGCTTAAGAAGAGAGGAAAATCATGAATTTAACACTGCAAATGTCAGACTATCACAGAAGATAAGAAAAACAAAAAAATATATTTATTTTTAACATTACAAATCATCCCTTCAGTTAAAGACCTCTTATAATTAGGGTGTAACTTTTTACAACCCATGTTTTACATTGAATTTGTGTCAAATAAATTGCCATGAATTCCATTGCTAGGGCAGTTAGTAGGGGAAGATTTTAATTTTCAGTTCAGGATTATGATTTTCAATACCATTTTTGAGGGATATGTGGGGGTGTTTGACAAAATGTGTTGCAGAAACTGAAAGTAGATAATTTGAAGTAGGAAGTATCTATTGTTTAAAAAAGGGTGAAAAAATGAAACAATGGGCTAGAAATACCTTAAACCTATGTGCATAGGGTCAAAGTGTGCATATCTTGACTTTTACAGCATTACATTCAAAATTTAATCAAACAACTTTAATATCAGTGTATGTCAGTTACCTTGGAATCATGATACAGTTTATGATTCAAAGTTTTGATTTTTAATTTAAATAAGAAATATTTAGATAAACTCTGTCTTCACTTCTATGTGTCACTTAATGCCACTGCTCTGAATCCTCCATTTTAAAATTTCTTTTTTCCCTTAAGTGGATTTCAGAATGTCCAGCAATTAGATACACCAACTATAGATATTGACAGGCCAGAATTTAAAATTAAAACCTACCTCCTTTATTTTCTGAAACGTTGATAAATTTATTACATCAACCACAGAAGCCCCTCTCAGCTCTTCATGCTTTTGAAATTATTTATTTACTGATGCTTACTTGTCAATGGTACACGTTTATTATTTATAGAAAGTCTATTTTGTGAACTACATGATTATGTCATCTTTATGTTAATTTATTTCAGTAAAAGACCATTTCTCAAGCATGTTTTATTCAGTGAAGACCAAAGTCGGTCCTCTGGTAATTAATTAAATTTTCTAAAACTACTTTTAAGTCAGTTAGATAGCTGGATAAATTATAGTAGTTTGGAGGCATTCTGTTATTACTGTTTGAATTATTGTTTGTGTTTTACGATGCATATTTTAAAGCTACATTAATTTTGTTTGGCAAATTCAACTTAATGAGAAAAATTTAGGGTTAGTGAAGACTGGGTTCTCAGAGCAAAAGGGACTCAATCCTGAGGTAAATGTTAACTTTTTACATTTTTATTTATTAATATACTAGCTTTAATACCAGTCCCCTGATAGAATTTATGTAAATTCATGATTAATGAAAGGCTATCTTAGGACATGCCAAATTTGTTGAAGATCCATCAACAGGGTGCAAAGTAATGGTAAAACACTCATAAAAATTGCAAAATGCAAAATTGAAAATTTGTATGTACCACCACATGGACTTAATGAATATCCACACCAATTTTGGTGAAGATCCATCCACACTCTGTAAAGTAGTTACATGGACATACAATGCACTATTATTATATTTATACAGATATTTTTTTAACAAAAGCAACTAAAATATAAAAATTAAAACCTTAATAGTTTAATTAAGAAAATCTAATGAAAATATATAAATGCACAAGGAAGAAATGAAGTTAGACATCTCGTAATGTAACGTGAAATTTTGCTTATCCCAAACTCTGCAGTTTTCTATGTCATTTATTGCTGCTTGCAGTGGGTAGACATGGTTAAAAGAGCAATAGAATAATAAAATTAAATGAAAGGAAATGTAAACTGTTACAATCTGCAGTCATACTAAAAATAAAAAAAATGTGATTTAAATTTAATTTATATTTTTTTTGTAGTGGTTACATTATCAATCAAATATCATATCAAACCTAAATAGTGCTAGAATAGAGAAAATAATGATAAAATATACAGTTTCACAGAAAAAATACTTTTGATACTCATTCAGGAGATTCTAGAGGAGGTTATGTAAATGAAATATGAAACTGTAAGATGTAAAAATAGTATTTTTATTCTAACTTGAAACTCACCTTGCACTCAGTCTAAGTCAGACAATAACTAAATGCAGAAACAGATATTTAATGGAAATAATTAAAAATTCTTATTTTTTGTGTGCAACAGACTTGTACTTTTTACTAAAAGCTTGCCAAATTTCTGGAAGATACATTAAATTTGGAATTATAGAATTTCTAGTAAATTCTCCAGTACAGACTGTTAAATTGGCCAACCTCGTGCACATAGGGTTAAATAATGCAGAAAATTATGATTCAGACCACACATTAGATTTCATGAAGACATATAAAAAATTATATTGAACATCTTAGTCAAAGTTTTAAATCAAGTATTCTGATACGGTACTTCTTTCTGCTCACTGGAATAGCTTTTCCCATTTTATGCTGCCCTCTATATGCAAACTTTTTTATAATGCATGCCACAAGCCTTCCACAAAGATTCCAACATGTCTCTCATGCAAATCAACATGCTTCATCTCTCCACCAATAGGAGATCACTACTATCATGTGACTCCCTCTATGTGCCACTACTGAACCATCACTTCTTGTTTGGCAATGCTTTAGTTCAGATGTCTTTGTTTTTGCTCATTACTTCTCAAAGTGGTTTAATTTAATTTACTTTATTTCCAGAATTATTTTTTCACTTTATTTTCTAAAGCATTTTATTTACCTGTGTTTTGCCACAGATTTTTTGCTTGTTTATTTGGAATCAAGCATGAATTCCGAAGCTAACCTTACCATTTCGGGTACATCTCAATCGTCTGATGCCATACTTCAAGTCACAGGTTTGGGTGACCTGTTAGGGATTTATCGCCCTTTATTCGCGGGGATAGTGAACATTGTATGGAACAACCTTTGTCTCCTGCTGTTGCCCCTCCTCCTCCTGAGCCTTTTCGAGCCTGACCAGGCTGACAAAGATATTTATCCTTTGTCTCCCCCCTCCCGGAGTTTGCCGTGCCTGAGGATTCTGTTCGGACCTCATTGGCTTTCTTGGATTTTATTTCTCAGGTATGTGATGTTTTGTCTATTGCTCCTATTTCTTATGACCCATGTCCTTCCATATTATTTGATTCTGCCTCCCAACCTTATATAGTTTTCCCCCATCCCCTAATATTCGGGTTCACACTGAGAGTTTTGCCTCCCAGTTAGGTGATGGCATTAGTATGCCTCGTCCCCCATGTGCTTCGTATCAGTCCATCCTTGTTTTTCTTAGGGCAGACTGTCCCTAACTGGACCAACAATTGTTAGGCTCAGTTTTGATTGTTTGTGATACCTCTTCTCGATCCATCTCCTGTCTGAGGCTCTTCACAGGTACATGTAGGGGTTTTTTGGGGATGTCCTCTCCCTCCTCACTTCCACATTGCTCCGCCTGTTGTCTTTAGCTCTGGCCCTGCAAATGTGGTTTATTTGTTGTTGGGACATTTTGGGTTGTGATGCCATATTGTCACTGACCTATCTCTTGGCTCCTTATCTATGGGACCTTTGTATGGACCTGTTTTTGAGATGTTTTGTGTTTGACACAATCCTGGAGTCGAGAGTGGCTTCAGTCCAATAACAATCTACCCTTTCGCATCTGGTGGCCCGTTTGTCCCAGTTGAACCCGAGCATTGCACCAATTCCTGTCTCTTGACCCAGCTGTTCCTGTGGTGCCACTGTTCGTCGTTTTTCATGATGACACATAATACACTAACAAAGGTTCAGGTGGCGTACCTGATGGGTTCAGGTCCAATGGGAGCTTGTCTGGCGACCTTCGTTCATCGGTGGAGCCCTTTCATCTCTGATGTTTAGGTTTGCCGAGTTTTGTCAGAGGGATTCATCATGCCCTTTCTTAACCTTTCTTCCTTATCCCTTGTACCTGTTTTCTTTCCTCCTTCTCATGATCCCTTGTCATGCTAGTGGCTATCTAAGGCATTGAAAGACCTCCTCACACAACAGGATATTGAACCTGCTACATGCAGTTTGTGGGGGTTTTACTCCCACCTGTTTATAGTTTCTAAAAAGATTGGGGACTGGAAGTTGGTCATGGACCTGTCCCGTATCAATCGATATGTTCACACCCTACACTTCACAATGGAATCCTACCTTACTCTTTGGTGGGCTTTTTTTCCGGGTCTTTGGATGATGAAGATGGATGTCTTCAATGGTTATCTGCATATGCCCATATCAAAGCATTCTCGTCCATATCTTTGGTTTCTCCATCATGGGGTGGTGTACCAATTTTGCACTCTTCCATTCAAGTCGGCTTTGGCACTTTATGTTTTCTGTCTGGTGGTGCGAACCTTTGCTCTACATCTTCATGCCCTGAGGTTGTGCTTTCACTTTTACATAGATGACTGTTTTCTTGTTCATTCTAAGTGGGAGTCAGCCTGTCATATTTGTCATGTCCTTCTCAAAGCTGCTCGGGTTGGCTGGTCGATCAAATTGGAGAAGTCTTTCCTTCATCCTACCCAGTACCTCGTTTATCTGTGTGTTTTCTTCAACACCCATCTCAGTCAGGCCCAACCTTCTCCTTTTCAGCTCTGAAACTGGCCATTTGGAATGCCCTGTCTGTTCCTTCACTTTCTGCTCGTAGGGTTCTATCACTTTTGGGGATGTGGTCTTCTGTGACTCTTCTCATACCCCTTGGCCGGGCTCATATGTGATCCCTTCAATGGGTTCTCAATGACCAATGGAACCTTATTCAGGATCACTTGGATACTCCTATAACCCTACATTGTGGATGACCTTCGATGGTGGTTGGACAAGGCTCATACATTGGCGGGTGTCCTGCTTCCTCCTATGTGGCCAAATTTATATCTGTTCATGGATGCATCTCTTAAGGGGGCTTTGAGTCATTCGTCTGTCTGGGAATGTTCTCTTCATATCAATGTCTTCGAACTCCTTGCTGTTTGTCAGGCTTTGGATCATTTTCTTCCCATCTCCAGAGATCATCTGGTCATGATCCATTCCAACAATTCAACAGTGGTGGCTCATATCAATCACCAAGATGGCAGCCAGTTGAGATCCTTGTGTTTTCTAACATTGGATCTTCAATTTTGGTACCACAATCATCACATTCTTATGATGGCGTGTCACGTATCAAGTGCTTTCAACCTTGTTTGTCAGTGGCTTCGTGATTGGGGTTCCTCATAACAATGCATTTGCCACAGCCCTCAATCACCAGCTATTTTTGTTTTGGACCCCAGTTCCCCATCCTCTGGCTTTGGCTATAGATGCCTTCAACCATTTGATGGATGAAAACCTTGACTTTCTGTTGATTATAGGTAATATATATAAGGAAATGTAAGAGAGAGAGAACTATCAACAAATTGTGAAAGAAAGGATGTGGCAGGAGGGTCTGATTTTCTATTTGATAGCTATAACCAAACAAAATTGAAAGCTATAAAAAATATGGTTTGTTTGAGCTATAATGATTTTATAGAGAGTATTTTACATTTAATTTCCTAAATTTTTGAGGGGTGATGGATAAAATAGGAATGAGGACATGCTTAGACAAAATGTCTCTCGTGGGTCACACTAGTGGAAATTCAAGATTTTTTTATATATTTCCTTGTAGAATTAAGAACTTAAAACTTGTATACTATTAATATATGGATTATTTGCTAAGATTTTAGGCTATTTTAATTGGTATAACATAAACAAAAAGCAGTTTAATAAAATTTTGATTGTAAGACACGAAAACCATGTGTCATGCACAGTAAAGAGTACACGGGGCAACAGGGTTAAACTAATATTCAGATGTATTGATACTTTAGTTAGTTGAAATAACCAAATAACTATTATATAACATAACATTTAAGGTTCATCTAGACCAGTGGTCGGTCAACCTTTTTTGATTGCGGGTCAATTATTTTTTTTTTGAAAAATTTAGCA
>NW_013666444.1:321476-325023 GCF_000517525.1 Limulus polyphemus
TGTATGTTTATTTACATATAAAAAAAATTAATAGTTCGACCAGTTTGATATTTTTCCCTTAAATTGATCTTAAAATTCTCTGTAGCCGTGACTCTTTCCCATATTTCCTTTAATATCGTTGTTCTTCTCACATAGCCGAGAAATTTGAACTGAACAATGATTGTGCCCTCACGGGTTGCAATGGTGAAGCCAACTTTTGGGGGATCAGACAAATTAATGCCGTGGGTAACTTAGTGACCCGCGGGTCATAGGTTGCCGACCACTGATCTAGACTGTCACTTCCGCTAAACTAAAATATTAAGAAAAACAACTGAAAGCCAGCCTTTATAAGTCAAATACTTATCCACAATTCCCTTAAATTAACTGCTTCTACCACATCTGAAGTGTAACAATTTTAAAGGACAACTATCCTGATAGAAAAATAAGTGAAGGTGACTCCTACCCTACCAAGATATATTTGTATTCCCTTTTACTACCATCCCCACCATTAAATTAAAAAAATAGATGATTCTTTGACATTATCAGTTCTCTTAACAATCGTAAATACCTCAATTAATTTCTCTGTAACTCTTTTATCAAGAGAAAATAATTTTTGAGATCATAACCTATCTTCATATGACATCCTTTCCATCCAAGTAGCATTCCTTTGAATTCTTTCTGACAATGCTCTGGGTTGCTTCATTGCTTTAAAGGCATTTCTTGCATTTTCATTCCCTTGCACCACTCCTCTGTTCGTGATTTTTTTTTCCTTCCTCTCTTACCCTTTGGGTTTGGCTTGTGATTCAATTGGCCTTTTATTCTTTGTCTCCTTCTTCCTATAATCAATTCCTGGTCTCTTCACTTTATTCAGGCACCTTACCTTTTACTTGCATCTCAACTGTTGGAGGTACTTCATCTGTTGAGCACTGGGACTTCACCTCTTGCATTCATATCTCATTATATGTTTTCACTTGTTATCATCCTTTAATCTTTGATGAGACTGTAAGTGGGTAAATTTTTTTTTTGTTAATATATATATATATATATTATTTTTCAGGGGCCTGTTCCATGTTTTGACCAGGATCCCAGTCTGTGGTAAGTGGTGCCTGTCCAAGAATACTTCAATCTCTTATAATTGTACTAAAAACCACACTGTAAGGCCATGTTGACTACCCTTTCATAATTTCTATGACCACAAAATGCACAGTGTTCATTACAATCATATAAACTAGAGATGGGGTGTTCCATAATATCGCTCATAGGTTATTCCTCACGATATCTTTGCTTCATAAATATGCCCATTCCAGATCATACTAACCCATGGACATCATGGGTCAAGCAGAAGAGGATTGCTACCCATCCTACTCTTCCTGAGATTGAATAAATTGGGTTTGGTCTGCTTTTTTATATAGGGTTTCATGGTCAACCATTGCACTGTCTCCAGTGTGAACATTTTTCCACACTCTCCACTGTGCCCCCCCCCATTTTTTCCAGTGGAGTAAGAGAGTCCTTACCACTTTCCAATACCAAGCCACTGGGGTGGTGGACCATGGAGGTATCCTCCTGAGTGAGATATACAATATAGACAATAAACACTCCACTCAGTTAAGAGTAGGGTAGTGGTGTTCTGCTGGTGTAGATGATATGTCCTCCAAATGGACACTCCATCTCTGCACGGGTTTGTCCGAAGGGATGTTGTAGCTTTGGTGTGCACTGTCATAATTATTGGTATCACTTATCCTACCCCGCATGGAAGTTGGTTCCTGGTGGTTGAGTTTTGAATTTAGAGCTAAACCAATCAACATATTGTCCTCACACCTGCAGTGCAATTGGGGTCCCTCATCCTGCCCTCACATAGATGTTGGTTCTCAGAAGTTGAATTTTGGATTTAGAGCTGCATCAATTTTCATAAATCCTCACTCGTTTTCAGGGTGTCCCTTGTCCCTCCATCCTTTTTCTGAAACCTTTCACCTTCTACCCTACAGGTTGAATTCATCGACTTATAAAGCTGGCGTATATATATATATCCTTGTCCCCTGATTCCCAGTGTCTTTTCCAGGGGTCATCTCATTAGATTTGACACCTTACCTTTTCCATGGCAACTCATTTTCATTGTCTTTTAGAAAAGACTATCCATTTGGACATGTGGATTACACTGAACATGTTAATTTACCATCACCTACATCATGTGACTGTTTCTTCCTCATCCACATAACATATTTTACCTGTTGCCATTCTACACATGATGGTTTATCTCTGAATTGGTAAGCTTAATTTTCTCTCTTCCTCTTTTCCCCCCTACAGGATTATGTCCCTTGTTGGCAGTAGATTCTGCTCAGTAGTGAGTGGTGCCTGTACATATATTTACTGGCCTAAAAATATACACTGTATGGCCTATAACCATCAAAGTATATATATATATACCATCTGGGGTACCTCTGGCACATATTAGAGCGACCCAATCAACATAAGTCCTCCCACAAGTACAGATTGTCTATCTTCCTCCCTCATTTACTCTGTCTGTGTCTTTAATTACAGCAGTAGTATATGGGATTGTTCTGGTGCTCTCCTTCACTATCCCTTGTTCTCTCCTTACATGGATGTTATTGCCTTGGGATGATCCTGGCTTATGCTATGGTAGGGGGAGTTGATTACATGTGATAAATATCCTTTTGATACCAGATGTCTGTTCCTGGATCAATAAAATGGTGAGTATCCTCATGGCATACCATAAATTGGTGCAGGTCTTAATCCCCAATTCTTGGGTTTGAGGTGTGATCAATATGATCCTCATCCTACCCCCACATGGATGTTGGTACTCTGTGAGGAAGTTGTGGATGTAGTTGACTTACCAAGTACTGTCCACCACACCCTAGCCACTCTACACCTCACAATTTCCACTTTTGTACATGACACATAATACACAGGGGCAAAGAGTATACCTGTCTCAGAAGTGATGCGGTTCCCCTCTTCTCATCTTGAGATCTATATCTCTCATGGTCAGGGGTATCTATTGGACACTTTCAGGGGTACTTCTTTCATTCTCTTGCTCTGTTCCTTCCTCCTTTTCAATGTTGAGAGTGGAGCTAAGTGCCGTATCAGAAGTTATAATTTTACTATACTGAAAATGACTGCTATTTCAGTAGGGTCTGTAGAGGCTCCATCATTACCTACAATATGAGTGATAAAATATAAATGTGCATTTTCATGGTTTCAGTTTCAAGCCTGCTTTATTCAAATGCAATAATATCATTCTCAGATCCAAACTTGAATTTATCAAATGACATATTATATTAAATTGGTTTCTGTACAGAGCATTGTCAATTTCTCTTTCAGTAAAAGATTAGTTCCCACAGGAAACAGATTGACCAGCTTGTAATGGCTGTTGTTGCACAGTTAGAAAGCCAGAAAAATTGTGGTAGTTATGGTACATTGTCTGCTCTTTGAATGTTATTATTGCATATTATTTGGTGCATTATTTAATTAAATAACAATTATTCAGTGCATTACAACCATTAATATAAAAAAGTAAGGTTAAATGTCATCAACAGTTGACAGCAAAAATATA
>NW_013666444.1:325972-343437 GCF_000517525.1 Limulus polyphemus
AAGATGCTCATATTATATTAAAAGTTTGTAGTATCGAAACTATAATGAGTAAAAAGTGGTCATCTAATCGGTCAATTCAACTGAGCCTATATGGAGAGTGTTAAGGGAAAGGCCTTAACCCTTTCCGTACAAATTGCGAAAATAGTCGTATGTAGCGCAAAATGATTTTTACTCACTCACCAATAAAATCATTATAATCTTTATAAGCATATTTATAAACATATTACTTATATAACGTGTCCTCTTTTAAAAATATATAAATATATACATTTATTGAAGTAAACTTACGTAATTAGAAGAATCCCATTTATTATGCCATATTTTGAAGTATTCTGTACTGCATAGGCCTGGTTTTTCAGGGTATCCATTGTAACACTTTATTATTTCCTTGCATTTTGGATAACACACTCTGCATTGGTTTTTTGGATGCATATTTGAACTACCAGGCAATGGTGGAATAGGAACTAAAATATGGACAGCCTTTTCAGGCTTTCGCTTACGACCTGCACGAGGATTGCTGGTAGTGAATTTCTCTCAAGTAGCAATTCCTTCTGAATTATGCATTTCCACCAGTAAATTTTTCATTTACGGTGTGTTTGTAAACAAGAAAGCAGCATACCCATCAGCAAGTGTAGGCCTAGCTTCTTGAACAACAAAACCAGCTGAATATTTCGTGGTAGTCACATATACTGCTCTTCAGTCTTCCCATTTCATTATGAGAGCATTATCTTTACGAACAAAAGCCGCGTCATAATGCTTCAGATACTTATTAGCAAGCTCTTTTGGGACTCCTCTATTTGTGCAAATTGTTGCCATCATCGTTATATTTTAAGTCTCCAAAAAGTGTGCCAGTCAAGTACTTGCATACAGTGGTATCATCGCATGGATAATCAAGACTTCCCATCACACCAACTTTGGAGTCATTTTCCTAACAATCACTACTGGAGATGACTAAGCACTCTGAAAAGGTTGGAGGACAGAGTCATGCTCTGTACCTAAGTGCTGGCTACATCCCCAGTGCTCCAGGAAAGTTTGCGCAGTTCTTCCTTTTTAGAATGATTTTCACCTGGACCTGTGTGGTAATGAGTCACTGTTGTTCAGCCCAATTGGGCATTTGGTCCCTCAAATACATTGGCATATTCAAACAAGTCACTGAGTTTCTTTCACTGTGTTGAACATATATTATTTGCACAATCCCAGAGGTGGGAGCTTTCTATCTATAGAAAATTTTCTATTTTGGAAATTTTGACATAACTGTGAAAAATGAAGAGGTACATGTCTTGTATTACTATACATAAAAAGCATATAAAACATTTTCTTTGTAGTTTCATAATGTGCCACTATGTGGCAAACATCATTTCTATTAATTCTCATTTATTACCCTCTTAAATGACATTATTATTTAGTATGTGGCTGTATAGTGGGTGTTTCTTCATGTCAATTGCTTTAAAAAAATAGATATAACACAATAAATGCAACAAAACACATATCTAACACAAATGTAAACTTACACTCTGGAGCTGGCTGCATTTTCATGATGAAACAAGAGGTCTCAAACACTATCCAACACACATTTGAAAACAACCTGCACTAATACTTTTTTATTGGACATGTGCAAAAACATCACAAAATTTACACGAAATGACTTGTGGGGATGAAATACAAACTTGATTGTAAATTGGAAACACAGAACACCATATCTGTTTTATGACAATCTAGAAGTGGCATTTGATGAAACTAATTTACAAGTAAAAGTGGATTTAGGCATAACATATGAGAAAATAGAGAAACAGTTGGAACCATTGCACACTCTCTCTGTGTTATACAATATTCTTTATCTTATTCTTCAGTTCAACTCAAGTGACTTTAAAGGTAAAGTTAATTACGTAATTAAATTTTTTAGGTGCATCTACCGTGATTGAAAGATTCCAAACCTGAAACTGTTCTAATACCATTACACTTATACACAGATTAGAAGTTGTATCAAACACAACATAAATACTTTCACTTATGTTCAAAACTGTCATACACGAATAACCCTTTTTAAATCAATCACAATATGAAATCATAAATAAAATGTACTGTATATGACATTAAAATAAAATTAGATATCTTAAATCAAATGAATACTGGAAAGGCACCCATAATATCGTAAAACAAAAATCTTTTACATAACTCAATTTGCTTAAGATAACCCTTTTCCATAGATCAACTTAGTAGTTAAACAAACACAAACAAAAGTAAATACATAAATCAAGTCTTGAAAGTAACAATTAAAAACACTTTTATTACTCTGAAATACTGAAAGTGTTTCCTTGTCAAGTTTTTCATGTGATGTTAACAATTATGTGACCAAAAGTTGTGAATGTCCTTATTTAATGCAGTGCATGCATCATCTTATCCAAAATACTTCACTTTTATGTATTCTGTATGACATATTGCACATACATTAAAAAATCCTTATTGTATGAAGCAACACATCTTTGGCATTTATAATTTCTAACTGAAACAAATTAATTTGTTTGATAATCTGTACTTCAGCTTGTGAATCTCGGCATTTGTCCTCAGTATGTTAGAAAAATGTCTTTTCAAAGTAAAATAATTGAGACTTCTGTATTAAGAATACATTATTATTGTTTATCAAATCACAAAGGTGCATGGGTGTTACCTAAAAAATGTGATATTAAAAAAATCTTTTTTGTCTTGCAGTATTTTTTATCAGTTTAATATATCAGTGTTTATATGAAATGGCTAATGTTTTTAACATGCCTGTACTCAGTGAAGTACATATTTACCCAGTTTATTGTTCATGTAGTTCACAGAGATTATATAGTTCCACATGATGCTATAATGATTACTCTATAAGCTCAGTCTTTGGTGATTGTCATGACATTTCTGCCAAATACTGTTCATATTTTGCAATGAATATGAAATCATGGGTGGTAGGTGGTTCTTATGTGGTACATGTATCACAGTGTAAATAATCTTTTGCCATGGGGAAGTTTGGTTGTAAAGAAGTTCACAGCTTGCTTCTTGAACATGGTCTGAAAATGGAAAATTTTGGCACTGACAGTAAAATGGTTTTCTTTAATTTATCACATTACAAGTCACCACAGTTGGAATTTCATGATAGTATTCCATAAGTGTGATTATTCTCATTTGATGAAAAATGAAAAAGAAGAAATGACTTAAATGAAGTTCTCCAGCAAATATAGTTCTGAAATCCATAGTTTTAATAATGTCATTGTGAATTCTATTAATATGATAATGTTAACATACTGGAGAACTGTTATATTCTCATCATTAAATAATATCTTAAAACAAAACATTTTAGTCTTGAAGGAATGATTATTTGTACAGAATTAGCTATTCGTGATCACAACTTTAACTTAGGATGTCAAATATTATCAGCAAAAAGGGAGTGAAAGATTAAAAATAGTTTTTACAAAAGATAAAAAAATGGATTCTTAAACGTATTAAAGAAAGGAAATAATTTACATATAGAAAAGAATATGTGTATAAAATAATGGATTACCAAAAAAGTAAATCTTTTTAGCCTTCCTGCAAATATTGCATCCACCAAAAAGCCAGTTGTTAAAAATGTCATTGTCCAGCAGAAAAGTCATCTTATGTCTAACTGCATCAGGAACTGATTTATTAAAAAAGTATTGTTATGATTTGGGTGGAACATTATAAATACTCATGTGACACCATACAGAGCCATTGTTGTTCCTATACTTTGAAACTTTATTCATCTTTATGTTATGGAAAAAATAATAATTTCTGTTCTGTTTGCTTCTGTATAGTGAGTCAGTGTGAAAACTTTATGTTGTTATTCATGTCTTTCATAAAATAGGAAACTAAGAATATAATGCAAGACATTTTCATGGTGATGACAAATAATTCAAATATTATAAATTAAGCCTTTTCAACCATATGTCCTGATACTGTTATGCAACTGAGATTGGGAGTGCTTTAACAAGTTTTTGTGAAAAATTTATGACATCATATAGAATTATGTTTAAGCATTTAAAAAGATTTAAATATATATTTAATGCAAAATGCATTCATAGTAGAAAGACAGTCACTAAATAAGTGTATGTCAAACCCTTTACAGTTTGAAAACCATGGACTAAAACCATTAGTCTGTTTAAAAAGGTACCTTGAATACTTTTTGCCTGACTGTTTTGTTACAAGTCAATTGTACAAGAACTGGCAAATGAGTTTTTTTATTTTATAAAAATGTTATAAGTAATACTCAATCAATCTTTTATGTTTTTATTCTTTGCAATTCAGTTGTACATAAAATATTTATAACATCATTTGCAGAGTTGACTCCCTCAAATTCTTCTGATGGGATCAGAGTAGTTTCTTATAATTGTTGTTGTGGCACAAGATGGAGACTCATTTTTACCCATCCTAAATTACCATGCACTCAGTAAGAGTATTTTTTTATGCTGCAAACTATAGAGCTCTAAGAAACAAAGATAATATTTACTAACTATTATATGGGAAGTAGGTCTACACTTAATTGTTAGTCTGATCTTGGACAACAGAGACAATTTTCCATATTTTTACAAATCGGTGGATACTTCAAAATGGCAAATTCTAAAGTTACTTTAATATAACTACAAGTATTAGAAGATTAACATAATTATTACCTCTTATAGGTTTTGGTTATAGTTCTTTGTATAGATTGTTGTGAAATGAGAGAAATGTAATTTAATTGCTATTATAATCTGAAATCTTTCACTTTCAGTGATGCCTTTTTATGCATTACCTTTTTACAGGCATTTCTGTTTTATTTATAGCTTTGTTGCATTCATGGAAACAAAAACATTCTGTAAAACTTTTTGTAACTTGGCAGTTATCGTAGATATGCTATTGGCTGCATCCTCATTAGTTATTACTGGTTTTATTTGATTCAGTTTTGCTTTCATCATATTCAGGTTCAAAAGAATAGTGATATTACCTTACTATAGTATGACATGACCATCTTGAAACTTAATAAATATAAAAGTCAAATGCAATTGCTACTTTTGTTAATTGAAGCACAGTGAAAATCTGGCACTGATATGGATACCTCTTTCATTGAGTTAAAAACTCATTTTTTTCAATAAAGAGAAGTAATGACTACATTTGAAATGTTTTAATACATTTTCAGTATACAAACATTTATATAGCCATTAGATTCCTTTTTTTTTTAGTAGAGTTCCCTTTTGAGTTTAAGCTTTAACTTCTGAATTTTTAGAAATCAAGGCATAAGAAATTTCAGAAATTTAAGTACAGAAACCTTAATTTTATTTCAGATTTAATTTAATATTGGCACAAGAAAAACCAGTAAATCTATGTTACTAAGGGACTGCAATTTAAATGAGCTGTAAAGCAACTTCTACTAATACTGTACTGACCAAGACATGTACTTATATAGATAATGAGATGTAAAATTTCCATAAAACAAACTTGCATAAAAGAAATACATCACCTTAACACAGGTACTTCATTGCACATGGATCAGTCATACCACCTGTTTATGCAAAGGATTAAACAAGCCATATGTTTCTAGGAGAATACTGAACCAATACCAGGTTAACAAGATATGTGAAGAGATAATTCTATCATAGAGATAACCTAGCCAGAGGTTAAAATCTCATATTGCATGTAGTGGCAGTCAGAAGTTCCTAGTAACAATGTGAAGTCTAGAAATATATAAAAATTTAGGTCATTGAAGTAATAAATGTAGGTAGAGGTATTAATGTAATATTTTAATATTACTTTTCTTTGATGATTAACAAGATACAAAACCTGTATGCATCAGAATTTTACACGAAACCTGTAAGTACTTGTTAATAATTTGACTATAGATCATATCATCCTAATTGTATAAACAGGCATAACAGACTGATTAATTTTCAGAATGAATAAGATTTGTAAAAACCAAAGATGCTAAAAAGAATGAAGAAAAACGCATCACTGTGATTCTCCTTAACAGTAGTTACTATAAACACTTGATAAAGAAAAAGACAGTTGACAAGAACAAATAGGAAGAACATTACAAAAAGACAAAATAATATGATCTGAATTAGCACACAATATATTACATAAAAATACTGAAAGTAAAAATTATATACAAAATCCTCTTTGAATATGGATTCTAATAGCAAATGCATGGGAAAAACAAAAAGACTAACAGAAGTCATGATCTGTGTTTGATAATGAATCACATTAGAGAAGTTCAACAAGTGGAAAATATCAAAAGAAAGATATAAACCATACATAAGAGAAAGAAAAATAACTAACTGATAACACATCATTGTGATTCTCCTTAACAGTGATATAACTTAAATAATACAATGTAGATTTACCATATGTTATTATTGAGAATTACTGAGATACTCAACAGTTTCTTTTCATGGTGGGCGGTATAAGTAGCTCACCACTTTGGCTCTGAGTGAAACCAAGAGTTTAACACAATTGACCTTTTTAAAGTCCATGAAATCATTTAAATCAATAGATTAATTTAAACTTTTCCAGCTACTGTGGACGAATACTTTTGCCAAATTAACTTAAACTTTTCCAATCATTGAGGACAGGTAATTTTGTTTTTGAATGTACTGAATGATTGTGTTTTTTTTATTCTTAGCTCTTTGTCTTGTGGGAAGAAACCCTTCAAAAGAAAGAGTGGCAAAGTACTGGCTCCCAGAAACTGGTAAATATTCTATTTCTTTGAAATGTGCCAGGTTTCACAGCATAATTTATCAGTTTGCAATTTATAATAACTGAATTTTAGTTTAGAGGTATCAGTAGAGTAACCTTTGTTTTACATATAACACCTAAAAAACATAACTCTTATTGTCATTTAATTGAACTCTCAGCCTACTTCCTCTTTTTTTTCTGTAATCTTTAAACTCTTGTCTAAATAATAATTTGAGTTACAATATATTATTAGTATAAGAACCAGGTAAGTAAGGTTTTAATCTTTTTTTCTGCTACCAGAAGGTTTAAGGTTTTTTGTGCCACATATACTTACAGATTGCAAAAAGTGATAAAGATATTTCTTATTTACAGCATTCTGTCCAATTTTGTTTTGGACTATGCCGAATGATTGCAATATCATATTGAATTTAATTGAAAATTTAGCTATATGTATGTGTGACCCATCAAAAATACAATAATAATTATAAACTTGGTCTGTTTCTATTTTGAATCCACCAAATGTAATTTTAGGTAACAGTATGGAGCCAAAATAGAGGTTTGTAGTTTGAGTAACTAATGTCTACAGTATCTCCAGCCTTGTATCCTTAATTGTTTTATGATCCCTATTTGCAGGCTTTTAAATTCCCAATTTTTTATTTATCTTGTTAACTGTGAGGGTAAAGCTTGACAATTTATTAATTAATACATTTGTTGACTACTTTAAATTGTAAAAATTAAACCAAATAATAGCTTAAATGTATTATTTAATTATCTAATTTGACTTATTTTAATGAAACCAAACTAACAATTGAAGAATATGACTTTTACAATAATTACAAGAGTTAATGTTAGTTAACAGCATTTTGTCATTTTTTTATATAACTACGAAATACTGAAACTCGTTATTTGTTAGATATGGTTCATATCAATAATTTTGAGCATCTACTTTTACAGTAAAATATTACAAGAACCTTTACTTTATTAGGTTTTGTACACTGTATACACACTCCATTTTCTAAATATTGAAGAATATTCAATCTTTGGCAACTTTTCACTGCTAGGCACAGAGCTATCTGTGATAATAATATACATTTATAAACAACATGTTCCACATTTTATATGCAGTGATACGTAATACCTCGTAATGTTTGAAGCCATTGTAGGGTGATCTCCCTGGAAAAATATATTTCTGTATAAATGGTGTTTACTTTGTTTAGAAGTGAAAAAGACATACTGGGTCCACCTAAAAGTAAAGAAAATGTAGTAAAAAAATAGTATTTTACATGTTTTGTTAAAAAATAACAACTGTACCATTATTATTTCATTCTTACTCCAACGTATGATAATGGCTGAAAATAAAATTAGAGGGCATTGATAGCATTTTCCCTTTATATTAGTCATTATTTATACCATTGTGCTTGTAATAGGCTGAAATAAACTATATATAAGTGGGTTATGTGATTAAGTAGTAAGAAGGAGAGCTAAAGTAATATAAGAAATTTGTTATTTTGTCAAAAATTATCACTATGCAGCAATAGATCAGTTCAATATGAATCTATATATACAACAAATAATGGGTCTCATAGTAGTTGTGGTACATAACTGATGTCACATATGTACAGATATTTGCAAAATTTAACAGAGGATCCCATATTTATCACTTTTTGAAACTTGCACATATTTTTGTGTCAGTAAGCACCTTCAAACATTTTGACCTCAGGCACAATATTAAAACCCTATGTAGCTCTTGCTCTATGTGTTCTCTAGCGAAAGTTCTCTAGACCAATCACATTTACCTTTATAAAAATGTCAAATCTAATCAAATTTAAGAAATAATTAAATTAGGTAAGCAGTGTGACAAATCTAAAATTTGTGAGATCTATTCAGTGCTATCCAGATCTGGAAATATTTAGGATCCTTCACTATAACATTTTAAATATAAGTATAGATCTAGCCATTAATTAAATTAATTTAGTTTTTAAATCAGTTTGACTTACTTCTGAACATCCTTGACACATTCTTAAAATTACACAAAATTCTCCCACCTTCAATGCAACTTATTGACATGCATCAGGAGAACTTATCTAAGCTCTGCTTTCCCACTATAGTTAATTTTGGTGTCATAATTAACTGCTGTTGCATACATTTCTATCGATATTGCAAATTCAACAAACTTCTTTGAAGGCCTTATGTAGTTTGCCTCTAGTGTGCAAGGAGGTCTCATGTCAGTTTTGCTGGTCTGAGAGTCGTGGATTTGAATTCTCATTCCACCAAACACCCCTTTCAGTTGTGGGGGCATTATAATGTGATGGTCAATCCAACTATTCATTGGTAAAAAAATAGCACAAGAGTTGGCAGTGAGTGGTGATGACTAGTTGCCTTCCCTTTAGTCATTCTTTTCTAAATTAGGGATGGTCAGTGCAGAGAGCCTTCATGTAGCTTTGTGCAAAACTCAAAACAAACCATTGGCCTGTCTGAGTCTACACATGTTCACTGATTGGTTGAATTGAGAGAAAGAAGAAAAACAAAATGGTGCAAATTAGTAACCTTGCCTTTATTTCAAACAGTTTTGTGCATCAACTGGTTTCTGTAAATTTCTGTACTCAAATGTCTAGGCCTATGATCTTTTATTTTACCACAAGTCTTTCTTCTAAAATTCTCCTAATTCCACGGACCTGTACATTACACTTATTGCATTAAAAAAAAAGTCTGATGAAATTTTGGAGCAATTCTACACTATCTTTCTGCAGCTTCATCTTCCCAAGGTTCTAGCTTTTTTACAAAGCCCAAATTTCATCTGAAATGAGATTAGTTAATGCCCTCTATTATGGCTATTTACAGAATTTGACATACCATATGATGTAATATCTCAAAACTCCTCACAGCTTCTATTATGTTTCTGGCTGCTGGAGGTTCTTTGGCTATGGAAGATGCTAACACCAGTTTTGCCCTTTAATGGATTTTGTCTTTCTTCCCATTTCTTCTATTTGGTATGCATTCTCCATCTTGAGGTTGAAGTTTTTGTCCAGCTACTTACACTGCCTTGGTTTGCTCTGGCTTCCTCATTCTCTGTTTCTTTGCTGATTATGTCAGGCTATTACTATGATTTGCCTTTCTTCTATGCGCTATGTTTTTTTTATATTTTTTCCTTGATTTCCTGATATAGTTTTATTCTTTTCCCCTTCACCTGATGTTAATATCCATGCTGAGATATTCTTGTTCCCAACATCGTTCCCACTCTTCCCCGATTTGTCCTCCTGATTTCCACAACTCCTTTAACATGGTTTATAGTTGCTTCCCTTCTACCTTCTTGGATCCTCAGTCTCTGGAATCCATTCTGCCTGCAGGTGTGTTGACCCTTTTTTGCCACTATCCCTTACCAGGGCTAACTTCTTTCCTCTTTTCCTTCTCTGTGCTTTATCCATTTCCTAACTGTTTTCTTCTTATCTCCTACCTGAAGCCCTCCACTGGGTTCCAGATAGTTTTACTGGGGTATCTCCGATTGGTTCTTTTCCTTTCCAGAGTCTCTTCTTTGGCTCTTTCTCTCTCTCTCTCATCACATGATTTTTGTATAGTTCAATTCTCCCTATGTGACTCATTTGCCCATTCTTTTTCTCTTCACTTATCTTTCCTTTTCCCCATAGTGCTTCCTCCACCCTCTTGAGGACACAGTGTCAGAGCTCTTGGTTTTGTATGCCATAGAGAGAGTCACTTGTTTTTCTCTGGGTTATTGTTCCCATCAGTCAATTCTCACCATGAATACTGGGGACTGACATACCCTCATTATACTTCTTCTCTGAACCACTTCTAATGATTCTCCAGTTTCAGATGAATGGTTCCTGATTCCACAACTGACTGCTCTGGCTGTAGACACCTTTAGCTTGTATTGGTCACTTCTCTTCTGTATGTGTTCTTTGCCATCTGCCTTCCTCAACATGTCTTAACAGTGTTCTGCAACATTCCTTGTCGAGTCCTGTTGGTAGCATCTTACTTGCCAGCTCTGTGTTGGTTTCCTCTTTTCCACTGACTGGCATCTTAGTTACATTTTCTAGTCCCATCATCAAAGTTTCTCTTGCTACAACCTTCTATGTTACTTATTCACCTCTGAGTGTCATCTCTTCATCTTTGACCATGGGAATATCTGTTCCTTCCTCAACAGACTATTTCTCTTATTGTGTTGGCCATCTTTTCTACTGTCAATTCATCCTTTCACTCTCTCCCTATGTTTCCCAACACAAGTGGTGTTTTTATTGCCATTGGTCCATCAAGTACTCTCTGCCTCTGGGCTCTCCTTCTGTTGCTCATCATTTGGATTTGTTTACCAGGCTGTTCGACCAGAGATTGTTGGTCTATAACATGGTAGTATATTGAGCATCCTTGTCAGCCATCTTTTCTCCCCCCTTTTTTTGTTGTAGTTCCAACTTTTCTTCCCTCATCCTTCTTCTGGTCCTTCCTTCATTTTGCTCATCTGCCTGATTTTGGCCTTCATGTGGTTCTTTATGCTTTCATCTAGATTCCATTTGAACTTCTGGCCAGTTATTCCTTTTCTCATCTTTCCTTGAAGACCTTTTCCTTCTAGCTTGAGGTCGTTGCTGTTCTGATATGCCTCACCTGTGTTTTCTACATTTATTTCTATTGTTCCCTGAACACACGTTCCTTCTCTACATATGGATGGCTTGGGAGGATGATGGATCCTTTTCTCCCATTTATTTTTGTCATTTGTTGTCCACAATGTTCATTCTGACCCTGGTCAGCTCTTGTGTCCTCTTTAGGCAATAGATATCTCCTTTTGGGATGCCTGCAATCACCTATTCTTGCTGTGAGACTCCTCCTCATCTGTTATGTTAAGTACTTCATCCTGGTCATTTATTCTACACTAGAAGATGACACTTCTTATCAGATTTGTCTCATGCTTCACTGTTTCAGCAACCTTTGAACAAGTTCTTCCAACAGGGAAGTGGACAATGACTGACACACCTTAATCATTTGGTGGTTTCATCTCCACCTAGACTTCTATCTCCAATTGTCATTCTTCAGTCTATTCACCTATTTTAACAGGTTAGGTATCTCATTTATTTCTTTAACAACTTTTAATAAATCTCATCTCCATCTCAAAATCCACTCAGTTTCCAGTTTTGCCTCTTATGGTATATTTACTTCTCTAAATCTGCATTGAATCTGTGGTCATGGAAAGTGTTAAGTCCAATTGTTCTTGATCCTGTATTGACCACTGTTGCAATATGGTTTTGCACATGACCACTATACAGTGGTATGTATATCTCTCTATGCCCATTTCAGACTTTACCTTCCACAGACTATTATAACTGATAAAGTGCCTGCCAAGATTACTTTGGCACTTTATCTCTATAATTGACATAGCTGTTTCTACACATTTTATAAAAAAGTGAAAACAGACAGCACTAGGTATAGCCCTGCCCTCACAACCAACTTGCATTAAGTCATTAACCTATTTATATTTGATCTGGATAAAGAGGAACCCACTTTTAAGAAAATAAAAATTTTGAGATGGCTTGACTGGGTAATGAAAAAGGTTGATGTTGCCTGCACATGCACTCTGGCTTCTGTATGGTCCTATCTGGAGGATAAGGATGTTTGGGGCAAAGGTTCTCCCTCTCGTGCTCTGCCTCAGTGAGTTTTCAATAATTGAGGCTGCTGTTGCACACTGGAGTTCCAGTCAGATTGAGTTTAGTTTGATGTGACCTGCCACATTGGTACACTCCTTCATACCATCATTCGGATGTATGGGTGGTTGTGGATTTTTGCACATGTACTCTGTTTTGTAGATCAGTTTAAAAAAGTACATGCTTCCATTCTACTCAACTTGGGGTGAAGATGGTGTGGACCCTTTTCCTACCATAGGGTAGACATTGTATTCTTGATGTCACTTGGATTTGGACTGGAGTTGACTGGCCATCTACCGTCCAATGTACCTTAGTCACTCTATATCTTGGGTAACATCCATTTTAGCTTTCCCCACATTCTTGTTTGTAGATGGTTCTTCACCAGAATTGCAGAGTATACCTGGTACAGAAGTTGTGCGGTCTTCCATGTGTGTTCCCTCCCAATGATGTGATCACACTTCATGGGTGTTCTTCAGATGCTTTCAGAGGATATTTCTTTCTATCCCTCATACCGGTCCATTCATGTATTCAGTGTGGGATTCTGGCTATACACATGATTGAAGGTAAGATACTGTATTGAAAGTTATTATTTTCCTATACTGAAAATATATTTCCAATAGGTACTTATTTATGCTCACATTTCTCACCCATCCTTCCCTCTAAAAACTAGTGCTATTGGAAATATATTTTTTATAAATAAAGTATGGTTATGTGTGTATTAATATTTTGTCAATTTATGAATGTTTTTAAACTCATTTTTCATCATTCACATGTATAATTATGATGGAAACTGAACTTGTTGCTCATCATTTCATTTTTTGGCTTTCAACTGCACATCCTCTAAGATTTCTTTATCCTAGAAAATTTCATTAATATATTGATCATGTTACTCCATTCATTACTTTTTCAACATCCTCTTAAAATCCTTCATTACTGTAATATTCAAGTCACAAAAGAAATAATGTTTAAAGATTTTAATGTGCAGTTCTTTTTGTCATGTGTGCAGTGTATCTTTATTTTCCACATGCTTGGTTACCCAAAATTTCATTAAATTTACTTTCCTCTAAAAGAAAAAGTAAAATCTCATATTCACAAAACAATGTCTTTTCTCAGAATATGAAACTATTAAAAGAAAGAGATATTCTAGTGTGTTAAAATACATAACCTGGTGATGCAATGAGGCTTTTTAGATTTATTAAAATTACATGTGATTGCACGTTTTCTTCCTTACATTCATTTTCATTTGTCCATAACAGATTTTGAATCACAGGTGTGTAAATAGTGTTTGAGATCAGTTGTCTTCATTGTCCAAAATGATTGTTGATTGACACTATACCTCAACAGCTAGACAGGACCTATGGCAGCTAAAATAATATCTGAAATAATATTTGTAAACAATACATTTATTGCAGTGGCGTAAAATGGTTAATCATGCTTAATATAAGATGTTTTTCAGAGCTATTAATAGTGATTAAAATGACATTTGAGGTGCAGATTTTCCCTTACATTTCTCTTGACTAATTCACGATGGTTTTCAAATCAGAAATGTACAAAAATAGTAGTTCAGATCTATATTTATGTCTGCTGCAGGTTTTAAGGGATTTTAAATGTACTCTTTGCAACAATAGGTCACCAACTTAATCATTTCACATCACTATACTGAGTTTCATGTAGTACTTGCTTTCATGATTTCAGAAAAACATGTAGATTCAAGAAGTCTTGATACAAGATGACAAAAACCCTATAACCTGAGCACTTTTGAAAGGTGAACCTTTCTTCTTCAGGGGCAAATTGAGAATTGCCAGTTTGCCCCTAAAGAAGAAAGGTTTGCCTTTCAAAAGCACTCGGGTTATAGGGTTTTTTATTATCTTGTATTACTTGCTAGTAGCTTTTGCATGCTTTAGGGGTGACATACACTGATCCCAACTGGTAAGTCTTGTTATCCAACAAATGAGTCAGTGAGTTGTTGCAAGAAAATGATCTGAAATATTGTTTTTACACACCTCTGATTGAAAAAATCTATTAAATATTAGTTAAAAAGAAATTGAAGAAAACATTTGTAACTCAAGCGTGACTTTAATCACTTTTTTTTGGTAGGCCATAAAAAAAGTGTGCTAAAGTGACTTGGTTGAAAACGTTTTTCTTGATAAATTAGTCCTCTGGTTCTATTCTCCAAAGCCTGCAGTACATCTTGTAGTTATACATTATTTAAATAATAGTGAATTTTTGTAATGTCATTCAATCATTCTTCTGCATGTGTTCATGACACACAATGAGTTTCACTTGAATATTATTAGTACTAGATTAACATGTATATATATATATATATATTAAATCTATGTTTGAAACTTTACAGACACTATTTCTTTTGAAGAATTTACAAGAATTGTGGATCAAGAGCCAATTTTGAAAGTTGGTGATCTTATAGAGGCTTTCACTTTCTTAGGAGGAGATGGATATGGAAGTATAAGCTATGAAAATTTAACTGATCTTCTGACGACAGTAAGTATGACTGAAATCCATGCAAGTAGAATATGTACAAGTTTTCATTCAATGATTTTTATGTTTGAAAAATCATGAATGATATATTCTTTGAATAGTTACTTGCCACGTCTTCAGCAATTTTTTTCAGTTTTTGGTTTTTATGTAATCTACAAAAAATTACTTACAACCTGAAGTCAACATATAGCCATTTAACTTTTTACCCTGATAAAACCCTCAGCAAAGAGAAGATTAAATTTTCAGTTCTTATGAGGTACAAAAAGTTTTAAAAAATGAGGTATTCTTTAAAAGCAGAATTAAACAGGAAATCTGAGAAGTAATCTGTGTTTTAAAACTTGACTGACATTTAATCTTGTGTGACAGATAGATTGGACAAGTTTGATAAAACAATGAACACACTCTATTTATCACAAACAAAAGTAATGTGCAAGATGCATACTAGTGCAGGCAAATAGACAGTTGCTTCTACTGTATTATTTTCTAAATTGGCTGCTCTTTTTCTCTCAGGTCAGGTCTTTGTTAAATGAAATGATGAAACCAGGTAGAACTAAGAAAGCATAGGTGATTCGATCTAGGGAGGAAGTACAAGGGTGTTGCAGTAATATTTACTATAATTCTAAATTTACATTATGTATTTTCACAAAATTTTGCAATCTTTCAGTAAACATTAAAAGTTTGTTTGTCACAAAGAGTCAGAAATTTTCGTAAATTATTTGTACCAAAGGTTTATCTGTGAAGATCTGAAGCCTTTACTGAGTTGATCTGAGTGAAAAGTGATTTTCATGCTAGGAATAAAAATTACTCTTTTTTTTTTTCATCTCACAGTTTGATATTTTGTTGCATAACGTGTAGAAACTTGTAAATGAAAATTAGAAGTTTTTTCAGGAAAAATTGTATTTTGTTAACAACTGATTTCATTTAGTTTCATTGCTTTACAGTTGTATTTAGAGTGTCTCAAGAGTATGCTAAAATAATTTATCAAAACGGGACAGCTTTGTGTAAACAAACAAACAAACATTATGTGTGAATGGTTGCCTCAATGTAGGATATCGAGTATCACAATAATTAATTTCATTTATCTATCCTAATAAATTTATCATTTTTTTTATAACAATGAATAAGAAATATACATAAAAAACGAAATTTAGTACTTACATCTGGATTCAGGCCTTTACACCTCAAAAACAAAGCACTCTAAACCTAATTTTTATGATGATATTCATTGCCCACAGAACAATTGATGTTTATTTAAAAATTATCTTTCTCAATACAAAAAATATATCAGGTATTACAATAAAATGTCCTAGAACTGCTATAATTTAACTGGCTTTCTAATTGAAAGTTTGTTGTTCAAAGCTGAACATGATTGCAAACAATGAAACTTATGCTAAATATCTACCTATGAGTAGCAAAGTGAAATAACCTATATAATGAATCTTGAAAAGAAAAAGCTGCTTTTTTTATTAGTTATAAATAATCCACTAGCAATGTTGGACAAAATTATTGGCATTTTTTGGAAGACAGAATGATACAGAAGGGGTGTGTCATGTGAATTTGATATTTTTTTTATATATCAGTAAAGCCACAAGATTGGCAGTTCTGAATTTATATTCTAGCTTGGAAATATCTATAGCATGAGTTTATAGAATAATGCCTCATTATAATTCTACCTTCGGGAGCCATGTGGGGGAAAGCATTATAACCAACTAGTCAAGAATGCACTCATGCTGAATAAGTATGGATTTAGCAAACTACTAGAGCAATCAATTAAATAAAATAATTGTTTATTTACCTAGGGAAAATAGATATAAAAATAACATAGGTAAGATACAATGATATAAGATAAATATGAATACAAACTTTCAGATATTTCAGAAACAAAGCACACTCATGTTCACTTACTTATTTAAAATGTCTGATACTTTATTCTGCTTAATGCTACTCTAAACCTGCTGAAATTAATGACATCCCAGCAAACACATTTATGTCAGACGAAAGAAGTGGGCAAGTGATATGATGACCAAGCCTTTGGACTTTTGGAAGACCGTATTGTTCTCAGACGAATCAAGATTCGCTCAATTTTCGGACAGTGGAAGGATATGGGTCTGGAGAATGCCTCACCAAGAGTTTTGGCTCAACAGATTGCAGCCAACTGTGAAGCATGGTGGTTTCAGCATGATGGTTTGGGGAGCTGTTTGGGTTGGTGGGAGATCGAGCTTAGTGGAGTGCGTTGGCAACATAAATTTTGCGAAATACGTCGAAATATTGGGGGGAAGGACTTTTGCCACTTTATTCCTCGGGTTTCGTGGGCAAGAACACAACGTTGTTCCAGGAAGATGGAGCACCGTGTCACACTGCTAGAAACACCCAAAAGTGGCAGGAAGAAAATGGTATCCAGAAGTTGCCCTGGCCGAGCCAATCTCCTGACATGAACCCCATCAAAAACCTTTGGGCCATACTCGACCGGCAAATTAAGAAACAACCAAAAAAATCCAATCTACTCCAAGTTTTGAAGCAAGAGTGGGCGAAAATCCCACAATCTAAAATTGGCGAGATGATTATCACGATGCCTCAAAGGATCAACGAACTCCACGAAGCGAAAGGAAGATCTACTAGATATTAATT